>NC_053395.1:24215602-24428102 GCF_905171765.1 Bufo bufo
GCGTCCACAAGGTTTGCCTGAGATGTGGGAGTTTATGCATCCTAATGCTGACTGGGTCAGTTGGGTGGAGCCATCTGAGGTTTCCAAGAAGGGATTCAAGGCAACATTAAGATCCCCACCAATCAGGCAAACCCCTTCTGCGAAGGAATTAAGTTTCTGCATATTATGGGTGATCCAAGATTTCTGTCCCCTGTTGGGGCTATACAGGCTAGCTAAGGTGACGGTTTGTGTGCCAATGACACCCTTCACGAAAACAAATCGGCCTTCCAGGTCTGTCTGTGTGGCCAAAGATTTAAAGGGAACCCGCTTGGCTATTGCTATACCCACCCCCCTCTTGGCTTTATCAAATGTTTATTGAAGTAGATTTTCTGAAGTGTGGGGACACGTGCAGTTCTAAAGTGTAACTCTTGAAAGAAGCATACACTCACCTAAAGAATTATTAGGAACACCTGTTCTATTTCTCATTAATGCAATTATCTAGTCAACCAATCACATGGCAGTTTCTTCAATGCATTTAGGGGTGTGGTCCTGGTCAAGACAATCTCCTGAACTCCAAACTGAATGTCAGAATGGGAAAGAAAGGTGATTTAAGCAATTTTGAGCGTGGCATGGTTGTTGGTGCCATACGGGCCGGTCTGAGTATTTCACAATCTGCTCAGTTACTGGGATTTTCACGCACAACCATTTCTAGGGTTTACAAAGAATGGTGTGAAAAGGAAAAAACATACAGTATGCAGCAGTCCTGTGGGCAAAAATGCCTTGTGGATGCTAGAGGTCAGAGGAGAATGGGCCGACTGATTCAAGCTGATAGAAGAGCAACGTTGACTGAAATAACCACTCGTTACAACCGAGGTCTGCAGCAAAGCATTTGTGAAGCCACAACACGCACAACCTTGAGGCGGATGGGCTACAACAGCAGAAGACCCCACCGGGTACCACTCATCTCCACTACAAATAGGAGAAAGAGGCTACAATTTGCACAAGCTCACCAAAATTGGACTGTTGAAGACTGGAAAAATGTTGCCTGGTCTGATGAGTCTCGATTTCTGTTGAGACATTCAAATGGTAGAGTCCGAATATGGCGTAAACAGAATGAGAACATGTATCCATTCTCTGATGGCTACTTCCAGCAGGATAATGCACCATGTCACAAAGCTCGAATCATTTCAAATTGGTTTCTTGAACATGACAATGAGGTCACTGCACTAAAATGGCCCCACAGTCACCAGATCTCAACCCAATAGAGCATCTTTGGGATGTGGTGGAACGGGAGCTTCGTGCCCTGGGTGTGCATCCCTCAAATCTCCATCAACTGCAAGATGCTATCCTATCAATATGGGCCAACATTTCTAAAGAATGCTATCAGCACCTTGTTGAATCAATGCCACGTAGAATTAAGGCAGTTCTGAAGGCAAAAGGGGGTCCAACACCGTATTAGTATGGTGTTCCTAATAATTCTTTAGGTGAGTGTATGTCAGTATGGGATTTCCATAGCAGGCGCATGACCTGTGACCGCTTTTGTGGGGTGTTAAAACCCCTTACATTAAAGGAGGTGCACTTAATCAGTGACATCCTATATAATACTTAGTAGCACCAATCGTGTGTGTGACGTACATGTGCGTTAGAGATCTTATACACCAACTTAGAACACAAACATGAACAGCATACATTTCAAAACCTGGGAATGTGACCAGGTAATAGATGGTAGGAGGCGCACACCCGACACGTCTCAGTGTCTCTGATAATAATGGCGTGACCAGTGTGCGAGCCCCCTCACCAGTGCGCTTACACCAGGCCTGCGCAAGTGAAATCCTGATGTAGGTCAGGGGGGCATCTTGTATTGGTTAAAAAGATCCGAGGTAACCAACGCTACCTGTCAAACCTGGTGCAGTAATATAATGCACAGTGAATACAGTAAATTAACCCATTGCAAACAGTGGGACTTGAGGAGGGTACATGCTAAGGCAGCATATGCCTCCAAGGACAGTCCGATGACTTGGGATATGCAAAAGAGCAGAACATTCAGAATATAATATATATCACATATACTTGCGTGTGCACTGAAAGCAAGCAGAGGTGATGGTAGCGGCCCCAAGGCCGTCACTGCCTACGAATCGATAGGCCTAATGTGTAGGAGTTAACTCCTTAGATGGTCCACGGTTCAAGTGTCCCGGGGTCTGATACTGTTCTTCTTCCTCGGGAAGGCCTTGTAATGACCGGCGTCACGCAAAGGGAGGGAAATGGGAAGGCCCTGTCCAAGGGAGAGGGAAAGATGGTGACCCCTGACTCACCTTGCAGCTGGCACCTGACTGCCCTGACGTCCCTAGATGGGTTCCTCACCCGTACGCCGATCACGTGCCTAAACCCTGGCTTTCCCTATGATGAGCCCTATGTAGTGAACGGGGCGGTGGGATCACTAGTCCGCACCACTGACACTAAGAGGAAAACACCAAGGAGAGGACAGACAATACAGACAAACATATAATCCCAGGTGGGCGACAACAGCAGACCACCAAGGCCCAACAGGGATCCGGAGGGTAACTTTCTGGAACAACAACCAGGGAACACAGCTACACAGCTCCAGTGGGTCAGTACAGAAGTCCAGGCAGGAAGCTCTATATCTGGCAACCAGAGAAGTGAGAGATGGGAATATAAGGAGGTTGGGATTGCTGGACAAGAAACAGCTGAGGAGGAGAAGCTACGGCTCCCTGAGTGAGCCAAAAAGGATTGCAAGGCAAACCCAGAAAGCTACCATTAATAAACAGTACTGTCTTTAGACATAGAGCGCGCAGCCACCCGCTGCGACTTCCTGACCCCGGGTATAACGGAGTCAGGCGTGGCTCTTGACACCCTCGTGACAGGCCTTGGCCCATTTCTGTACCCCTTGGAGGTCTGGCAACGGCACTCCGGTCCTGGCAGAGGGTAACCATGATGGGATATCTAATGGAGTGGTCTGAAGTAGCTCCCACGCCGCGGCTAAATCCCCTGGAAGCCGGATAGTGCACCTTTTGCCCCCAAATGAGAAAGTGAGGCCGAAAGGAAAAAGCCATTTGTAGGGGGTTTTGATGTGGCGCAAGTGATCAGTGAGAGGTCGGAGGGCCCTCCGTTTATTCAACGTGGATGGCGCCAAATCTTGGAACATAAGGATCTTGGACCCGCTATAAGTGAGTTCCTTTTGTACCCTCGCTGCTTTCAGCAATGCCGCCGTGTCTATGTATTTCAGTAGGCCACATATCACATCTCTGGGGTTTTCAGTGTCCTTCGGCTTTGGCCTGAGCGACCGGTGGATGCGCTCTATTCCTATTTCGGCTGCTCTTTCAGCTCCTAGGAGGCTGGCAAAGATGGCGACGGCCGCCTCTGGTAAGGCCTTGTGTATTATCTGCTCTGGCAGGCCGCGCAGACGTATATTTTTCCGCCTGCTGCGGTTCTCTTGATCTTCAATACGAGAATATGCAGTGTCCAGGGAGTCCAAGCATGCTGCGGTGTTATCCCTCAGGGCGCGGGCAAAGGTGAGAATAGGAGCTTGATTATTTTCCAGCGTCTCCACACGGTGCCCTATCTGCTTGATGTCAGACTTTATCTCCTGAAGATCATGGAGCACCGGTGCAAGAGCTGTTGAGAGGGCTTGCTGTAGAAATTGTCTAGAAATAGGGGCTGTGCCAAGCTGTAGAGGCCCGTCATCTAGGTCTGTGTTGGCGCCCGCAGCTCCCTCTGAGTCTTGCGTCCATTCGTCTTCCCATGCTGCTAGAAGGTTTCCTATTTAGGAATTTCTCCATGTCTGAAACTCCTCGATCAGGCTTTGGAGGATCAGACTTGTCTCTTGGGATGCTTCTATGCTTTTCCCGTCAAAAAATTATTTGCTGGTTGAATAAAAGTAACTTTAAGTCAAAATTTTCCAGGGGTATGAATAATTATGGACAGCACTGTACATGGTCCCCTGGTCAATGTCAGCTACATGTGATGTTACACCATAGATAATGTCTGGTTAGGTTAGAGACTGCAGCCTTGGGATTTTTAGCTTGCTGGTTATCTCCTGCCATATCTGTCACCCTCCCCAGCACTCGGTTATAAAATGTTCCATAGTCTCCTCCTGCCGACAGCCCAGGGGGCACATGCGATCTGAGACACTCAGAAATTTTAAATTGCATCTGACAAAAAGCTTCCCGTGCAATGACAACCAGGCAATGTTAAAAAAAACTTTGCAGGGAGCCTCGGTCCATTGAGGAACTTTAGACTTACCTGCAAGGTGGCTGGTGTGCAGTCTCTTAGTGCTGGCTTCAAATAACAGAAAGTCCTACATATCCTGATATAGAGATCCATCCCGCTCTTAGTCTCCAGATACATCTTATCTATTCCCCATTTCTTTAGACCATATTCCAGGTACTGGGGGAGGTAGTCAAGAGCCAATCGACCCCTCTTCAGACTGCCGCCTCGCACCCAAGACCCTGCAAAAGGCAATACCCAATCCCTGACACTATTCACCCACAGGCTACCAAAATGTACTTTTAGAAACATAGAGAATACCCTTGAATTTATCATATCCAGCCCACCCTCTCTCCTTTGTAGGTAGGTGATCCCTCTTTTTATTGGGTTTAACCTAGGCTCTTTAGCCTGGAAAAACAGCCTAGCTGAGAAAGATTCTGGCAAAGGTAAGACAACAGATACATACAAGAAGACAGGGACCAGGTAAGTCTTCAACATAGTAACCGTTCCTCTATAGGTCAGCCTCCCATTTTTCCATTGCTGAACCTTTTCATTTCTGGTTTCCAACTTTTCCTCCCAATTTAGTTCCCAATTATCTTCCATCCCAAATTTGACACCCAGAATTTTAATATAGGTCGAGGACTTGACAAAATATGGCAGATCAAAGCCAGGGTCAGTAGTCAAATTCCAGAGAGCTTGACTCTTCTCAAGGTTGACCAGAGACCCGGAGGCCTCCGAGTAGCTTCTGAAGGCTGCAGACAAGGCTCAGATATCACCACAGTCACATCATCCGCATAGGCAACTACCTTCAAAGGCAAGAAGTGAGGGGCGGCACCCCCTGAAAATCATAATCCTGCAGTGACCTCAGGAACAGGTCTGAGGCAAACACATAAAGCAGTGGACTCAACGGGCAACTCTGTCATACCCTGCCTCTACTTCAAAAGTGTCTCCTTCCCAACCACTGAACAGAGGAAATTTCTTTGCCTCACAATACAAAGTTATTAGCCAATCAATAAATTGTCCCAAGTACCGTATTTTGACAAAGTGGCCAAAAGATACACAGGGTCTACTCTGTCTAAGGCTTTTCTGGTCAAGACTAACAACATATCTCCCACACTGAAGAGCTTTACATCTCTCAAACATCTCCCTTATTGAGAAGACTACCCCAGAGATGTTCCGCCCTTTTACTGTGCTGAACTGATAGCCTGCCAACAGTGCCTAGGACAAACAGACTAACTTAGAGAATATCATTTTTGCCAGAATCTTCCTGTCGACATTCAAGAGGGCTATCGGCCTCTAGTTCTTGATGTCACTCGGCTCCTTACCTTTAGACAGCAGAACTAAGGCCTCAGGTGACTTTCTAGATAGGTTTTGTACACGAATTGGAGCCAAGAGGTCCCTAAATTTCTTATAAAATTCTGCTATTATAATAGGCCTGGTTCGTTCTTCAGATATAACTTATCAATGGCCTCTTTAACCTCCTCCATGTTTAATTATGCTGTCAAAGGAGAAAGGTCCACATCATTAGTATCAGGTTCTGGAGTTGCCTCCAAGAATTGAGCCATTTTTTCTGTATCCAAAACCTTCTTCTGAAACAAGTCAACATAGTAAGATCTTACCACCCTCAGGATACCCTCCCGAGATTCCTGCAAAACACCTTGGGAGTCAGTGAGACCTGTGACTGATTTATTAGCTACATGTTTCCTGCAATTCTCAAATAATTATTTGTGAAATTTGGCTTCCTACCACCCAGTGCGAAGACATCACTTAGGCCAGCCTGCAATATCATGTTACGTAAGACTCTGGAGTCTCTGACCACCGCCCTGCCCTAGGACCTGTCACCTGATGACATACCAACATTAAAGTCCCCCGCCATTACCACAGGTATAGAGAAAAAAAAAAATACTGCTTCATGTCATTAAATAGCTGGATTCTCACTGTCTGTGGGCCGTAGATGTTAATGAAGCGGAGAGGTCTACCATGGATGGTCACTCCAAGCACCAGGCACCTTCCCATAGCTACCTCAGTTAACCTGTGCACAGTCACATCATTGGTGTTAAATATGGCCACTCCGGCATAAGGCTTCACAGCCAGCAACCATTGAGAAGGACCAGACGGCCATTCGCTCTCAGCCTCCTGTAGATGCCCTAAGGTGGTCAAACGAGTCTCCTGTAAAAAGATGACATCTGCATCCAAATATCTGAGGTGATCGTATATTGTGTCTTGACCTTCTTACTTTGATGCTGTTCACATTGCTTGAAGCAACTTTTAAGGAAAACACAGCCATCATAAGACAGAAAAAGAGAAGATAAGTGACTTCCATCATCATATGTCAGAATCGGAGCCTCCTGCCTACCACCAGTCTCCATATCTGACTCTATAGGAGCTTCTACAGGAGGAGGCTTTTTCTTTATTGGGGGTTCTCCTGAGTGTCCTTCACATTCATTATTTATTTTCTGCAGCTCTTGCTCATAATCACCATCTGATCCCGATAAAGCGTCATATCTGTTTGATAGCAACACTTTCTTTTTTCCTGCTGTTTTGTCCCATGTTAAGTTCTTTCTCAGACTTACCATTTTTCCTCCTTTTGTTCCTCTTGGCCTCCTTATACACTGATCGTGATACAGAGGCAGATGTCTGAGGCTGGTCCTGACTGACAACTTCCATGGTGCCCTGTGTTTTCTCTGAAGGCTGAGGTTCAGGTGTACCGTTGTACCTCTTGCCTTTTCAGTATGGTCCCTGACATCAAAGCCGCCACCTCCTCTATAGCGTCTACCCCGTCCATTAATTTCTCATCCGGAAGCTCGGTGCATATGTTATACCAGGAGTCTGGGCAATCCTTATGTGAGTGGCCTATCTGTCCGCATAGATTGTATCTAACATTCTGCCATGTGGCACTTAGATATCCAAACTCACCGCACTGGTTGCACTTGACCACTGCACACACTCGCCACATGATCAACCTTGCCACATATGAAGAACTCCCTAGGTTGCCCAGGATAGAAACAGACGCTTTTCTCTCTACCAATGAAGGAGTAATGGAAGATTTTAGGTGATGTTATTGTGCTGGCGGAGCTTCACCAACACCTTCCAACCCCTAGTCCAGACATCATCATCATCCCTGTTCTGGGTGCGGTCAGACACAAGGTCACAGTGCCTCCGAAGCCACACCACAATGTCCTAGGGCGTAATAGATTCATTCCAGAAGATGACATTCACTATATCCGTATCTGGCTTTGAAATTGGAATGAAAATTAACTTATTCCAACCCTCTGTGTCCCTAAACCTGGCAAAGTTTGCCAAAGGTTAAACTCATGTTAGCTTATCTGATACCCCTCCATGTGTGGGGATTTATTCCCCTCTTATACTGAGGTTATATGTATATTTACTTTATTACAACAAGAATTACATGGGATTGGGGTGTTGGAGGATTTGTTCTGTTATTTTGTTATATGTATTGTATTTGTGTTTTTACAAGTCTAAGTGAGCAATAAAGGGTTAAATGCAAGGAGTGGCTGACATTATAATCACCTGTGTGGTAACCTGGTTGGTGCGGTTTTTTGCTTCCCAGGTATATAGGAGCATTATACTTGCATTTACCCCATACCATGATTAACATCGTATAGATCGAAACGCGTTGGTAGTGTCACCATCATCTATGCGAAGAAACTGCATTCTTTTAAATTTCTGAAATAAAGACTGAAGATTTTTATTTATCTCAGTGCTGGACATCTCTAACTACTTTTCCGGATCGATACGGACTGGACCGGGTCCTTGCACGAAACACCATATGTGGAGGTGCTGGCTTACTTTTCTAATCGTTAAAAGTTTGCCCAGAACCTATTCAGACTAGACATGAGCTTAAAGCTGACATCATAGCCCTCAGTTACATTATCACTGCCCTCGGTTTTTACCCCAGTAATAGAGCTCTCCTGTGTCACAGCATCACTCTGGACCATATATGTATATCCACAGTCCTGCTGGGACTTGTGGTGCCTCAGCTCCATGATCTTGCTCGGGGACAGCTAAAGCTGTTTGTGGCTGCTTTTGCACACCTCCCTTCTGAAAAGAGAAACTTGCAGGCTTCAGAATTAGTTGTGTCACACGCCTGGGCTCATCTGGGGACACAGTTCTGTCTGTGTTGTGTGAAGCGTTCTTGATTCCCGTAGGACTTGGCCAGGGGCCCGATCCTCTCCAGGATAAGATATGCCGAAAAATAAGACATGTCCTATCTTTTGTGGAGCAGAGCCACGAAGCGGAAGCCCTTCCGCAAAGGATAGGACATGTCTTTTGCTATATCTTTGGTCCGCACCGCGATGCGGAGTTCACATGGCCTGTGCTTTTGTTTTGAGGACCCGCAGTTTGCAACACCGCCATACGGTCGTATGAATGGAGCCTTAAAGGGGTTGTCTCATCTCAGACAATGGGGGCATATGGCTAGGATATGCCCGGATAGTCTGATAGGTAGGGGTCTCACCACTGGGACCCACACCTATCTCCTAAATGGAGCCCCAAAAGCGGTGGAGGGCGCACTGCGCAAGCGCAACTTCCCTCCATTGATTTTCTAAGGGGCCGTCGCAAATAGCCGGCTATTTCCGTCAGACCCATAGAAGTAAATAGGAGCAGTGGCCGGTCATGCGCGGTGCGCTCCCATTCATTTCTATAGGGAGAGCGCTTGGTGGTGTCCAGACCACAGTCCTCCAGCCACCAATATAGGTGCGGGTCCCAGCGGTGGGACCCGCACCTATCAGACAATGGGGGCATATCCTAACGATATGCCCCATTGTCTGAGATGAAACAACCCCTTTAAGGTGCATTCATATCACCGTATATATTTTGCAGCCCACAAAAAAAAAAAAATACGTTTGACATCCGTGTTGCATCCGTTTTTTGTGCGGACCCACTGTAACAATGCCTATTCTTGTCTGCAAAATAGACAAGAATAGGACATGTTCTATCATTTTCGCGGGGGCCGCAGAACGGACATATACGAATCTAAATTAATGGGTCCGCATCTGACCCGCAAAAATACGGTCATGTGAATGGGAACTATGGCTGTGACCTTATAGGGTGCTGGAGCTGTCACTTTTAGGGGGTGCTGGAGCGCTGGGACGGTCCCCCTAGGGCAGTGCTTTAATGCTCACTGTTATGGGGGCACTCTGGCAGCTCGGCCTTGTGGTTGTCTGACCGCAAAACGTTTTCTAGTGAAGCCGGGGAAAGTGTATAAAACAAAAGAAGAAGAAAAACCTCACATAATAGACGCCGCGTCTGCTCCCTACGGGGGAAGGAAGCGAGTAGTGACTCTAAGTAAAAAATATTAAAATTGTGGTCAAACAGTCCCTAGTATGAGGGGGGATCCATCAAGAAGGGCGCATTCACTGCCCATAACAGGTTACCACAGAGCCTGTATAAATGGCCGCCATTGTGACCCTTTGAGGAGGGGGGCACATACTTTTGCAGCCATTTATTTCAGTCAGTCCCCGGACTCACCTCACACACCTCCACCCTGCACTAGCAGACTCTTTCTGTACTCAGCCGCTTTACGGCAGTGTGGTCACTCGATTTTACTTCAGTTTTACAGCACGAGCGTCCCGGCGGTCGCTTTACGGCAGTGTGGCAGAAATGGCGTCTCACTTCAGTGGAGTGCTGCAGCTGACAGACTTGGACGATTATATCGGCCCCTCGCAGGTATGGTAACGTTATGGGGGCGGTATAACTCGACTGTCAGCCGGTATATATCAGTTAGGAGGGGGAGACCTTATTTTACACGGTGACAGCAGGCGGGAGGACATGTGACAGAGTCAGACACAAGAGTGACCGTGTCCCTGGGTGTCATGGGCTCCACAATAAGCAGTACAGCATGTATTCCTTCATAGCCCCCCTCCCCCTTAAAATATATTGGAAAATTCCGCTCTAGCAATTCTCGTTTGGAATGGTCCATTTTACACACTGATGGGGGGGCACAAATCGCTAATTCTGTCCTTCTATAGTGCAGTGACCTGGAACACATGGTGGAACTACAACCCCTATCATGCCCCCCACATCTGCAGGCTGTCACGGCATGCTGGGAGGTGTAGTTTTACCACACCTGGGGAGCCACAGGTACTCGACCACTGATGTAACGAAAGATTTGGCTTCTTTCATAGATGTTTGTTTGTTGACATTTTTCTCTGCTTGCTGTCAGTGAATAGAAACACTCTGGTTTGTATCCAAAGGTTAAAATCCGTAGGGACCTTACCCTTCTCATAGCTGTGGGGTTGTTACTGTAGGTTCCAGCCAGAGGTACGAAAATGGCTCCTAAAGAATACATTTTATGGGATTGTTCTTGTAGGATTGTATAAAACCAGTCAAAGTTGAAAAGAAACCTGGAAAAGGAGCAGCCAAGATCCGTATTGAAGATGATGGGAGTTATTTTCAAATTGGTCAGGTAAGGATGATGAGAGTTAAGCGTTTGGGGTCCGACCGCTCTGAACCTAGGTACATGGGTCCCCCGGGCCCTCATTGGAGCAGTAGTCACCCTCTTGTCTCCCTGACAACAACCTGTCCCCTATCCAGAGGAATAAGTGTCTGGTGGTCAATTGTGACCACAGCATCTGAGGTAGCTTTTCCCAGGAGCGCTGCGCTCCCAGGACCTGAACGGCTCCCCCGCACCGAGATCGGGAAAGCCGTTTGTTCTCTGTGGTAGCCTTGAGCTTTAGTAAGGCTCACTACGTTCCTGGGGATGGTAATTCATTGCAGTCTACTACGGGAGAAGCGATCTGAAGATTGCATGTTAAAGTCCCCTAGGGGGACTTAATATAAATGAAGGGGAAAAAAATAATAGTTTTTGAAAATATAAAAATTCAAATCACCCCTTTTCCCCATAATAAAAGTAAAAAAAAAAAAAAAAACATAGAATAAAGATCATAGGCATCGCCGCCATGTCTGAAAACGGCCAAACGATTAAAATATAAACGTATTTATCCCACATGGTGAACGCCGTAAGGGGGGGGAGGAAATCAAAATGGCCGATTCGCCAATTTTTTTGTCGTTTCACCTCCCCCAAACAAATTGAACAAAAAAATTAACAAAAAGTCACAAGTACTCCAAAATGGTATCAATAAAATCGACAGATTGCCCTGATCCCGCGCGGCTCTATAGACGTAACTGTAAAAAAAAAAAAGTTATGGGGTCAAAATATGGCAAAAAAAAAAAATTTCCAAACATTTTTCTTTAGTATTAAAATATAAGAAAAACTACATGTGTGGTATGGCTGTAATCATACTGACCCCGAGAATGAAGTGAATGAGGTTTACCACATAGAGAACATGATAAAAGCAAAACCCATAAAACTAGATGGAACTGCATTTTAATTTTATTTTTTTCCTAATTCCACTCCATTAGAATTTTTTCCCCGTCGCCTATGACAGCACCCCTGGAGAGACCGCCTCCTCAGGACAGGAAACCGGAACCAGAATTGCTTTAAAAGAGGGTCCGTCCCCTCCATCCCCCATTCTGTTTCCTGTCCTAAGGGACAGGTGGAGTTGGAATCGCTGTTTTGGAAGAATCAGAGCTGCGGGGGCCCCTGCTTTTCCAAGTATTAGGAGGGTTGCTGTAGGAGCCGCTGCGACAAGACTGGGCTCCCTTCTCTTCATTCCCCACTTCGGTCTCCTTCCCGGCCTGGGCGGGTTACGGCCTTCCTGGGTGCAGTGGACCTCTGCGGGCCGTGTTTGGCATGTCCGGCTGCCAGCACCGTGTAGAACGGACGTCGCTTCTGGTTGGCAGACGGAGGAAGCGCTGTGCTGCAGACCGGTAGTGGGCATGCGCCAGCAGAAAAGCCCCGCCAGCTCACTGTCATGCCGGTGGAGAAGAGGCTGACCGTTCCTCCATTATGGCTGTATAATTATGGAGCAGGGTCAGCATGCTGAAACCACCAATGATACACCGGTACCAGGGGGGGGGGGGTAAGAGGGATTGTTCCCCATTAAAGGGAACCTGTCATCAACTTTAAGCTGATCTCACTGAGGGCAGTATAAAGTAGTGACAGAAATGCTGAGGTCAGCGGTGTGTCACTCATGAGCTAAAAGTAAGTGGTTGCCGAGAACCGTCATCATAATCATTGCAGCCCAGGCCTTGAAAAGAGTCAAACCTACCTGAGAAGAGTCATGGTTATTCGTAATCTGCTGCTCTCCATCTGCTGATGATTGACAGTTCTCTCCTAGACAGAAAGGGAGAAAACTAGGTAGAAGCCGGTCAGTCATCAGCAGGTGGGCAGGAGAGCAGGAATTCATGGGTAACCAGGACTCTTCTCAGGTAGATTTGACTCTTTTCCAGGCCTGGGCTGCAATGATTATGATGCTGGTTCTCCGCAACCACTTACTTTTAGCTCATGAGGGAGACAGTGCGCGGTAATTTGGAGGATCGGGTAGTTATCTCGCCTGATCCTTCTTTTTTACCGAAGGTCTCTTTCAGGTTTCACCGATAGTGTTACCATCCTTCTGCTCTTCTCCTAAAAATAAGAGTCAGTATTCCATTGCTTGGACGTTTAGTAGATGCATTGTTCAGTATCTGCAGGTCGCACAACCATGGAGGTCCTCCTCCCGTTTGTTGCTCTTATATCGGGGTCCGGAGAAGGGTTCTGCTGCCTCGTCCCAGACCATAGTTAGATGGATTAGGCAGGCTTTTTTGTAATTAGCATATTCTTCCAAGGGAGTTCCTTCACCTTCAGGCTTCGGGGCCCAATCTACAAGGTCAGTCTCCACTTCCTGGGCAAAGAGGGCTTCCGCTTCCATAGAGCAGCCACCTGGAGTTCTACTCGCACTTTCTTTAGGCACGATAGACTTCAGCTTCCTTCTAATGAAGGCCTTAGTTTTGGTCGTAAGGTGCTTCAAGCTGTTGTCCCGCCCTAGATAGGATTTTTGCCTATTCTCCAGGGGTGCTGTCATAGGCGAAGGGGAAAATTTAATTTTGCACTTACCAGTAATCGGTTTTCTTTGAAAGTACAACTTGTCCTGCGAAAAACAAGCCCTCATATGGTGAATGGAAAAATAAAAAAGTTATGGCTTTGGGAAGGCAGGGAATAAAAAACTGAATCGTCCAGTTAGGGATAAGGGGGTTATTCAAATTTGTTTAAACCAGGGCTGTTCATGTAATGCATGGGCAAAGCACAGGGGGGTCTTGAGCAGAGAGCCCCCTGTACCACATCCATATACCCATAGGTCATATGAAATGGGGTCGGTCGAAGTTAGACCCCTTTAAAGTGAGAGAGTCCATATGGGACAAGGTCTGAGCACCCTCATTCTACGAACCAGTGAAGGTTCCACCGAGGATCCTTGACTTGTCCCGTTTTAGGTCAGTCGGGCAACCACTGGACGTAAATACAAAGTAATGGGGAAGGAATGCCCCCACACCATAGGCAGCCATAATGTAACTGTACTAAAAGAGATGTTTGTTCTTCCTGTAGGATGGGGTGTCCCAGAAGCTGGAGAAGGCGAAGATCACCCTGAACGACTGCCTGGCCTGCAGTGGATGCGTGACCTCGGCAGAGACCGTCCTCATCACACAGCAGAGTCACGAGGAGCTCTATAAGATACTGGAGCAGAACAAGGTGATCACTGGTATCGGGGAAGCTGAGATATGAGGGGCTGTTTGATGGGGTCCATGTTGCTGGTGACTAGTTTCATCATACGGCTCTTCAGAGCACAGCTTCCTGGACCCCTGAACGTTTAGATTTTGGATGGAGTAAGGATTTATATAAACAAACCTTATGTGATGTTAGTGCACGTCACTTCTTCTGGAACAACGCAGCGTATCAACCTGCGACAGGTTTATATACCTTGTTTAGTAGGGAGGATCCTGCTGACAGGTGCTCTTGAAGACAACCTCTAAACTCTACTCAGAGGATTTTTCAGCATTTTTATTCATTAGCGCTACAGGTTTGCCATCTTGGTGGGAGGTCTACTTGATCCCTTAGTCCCCTGGGCTGGACCTTTGTACCTCCTCTCCTACTCGCATAACTGAGCTTGTTTTTAATTTTGAATATACTAAAAGTTATGTTTTAATGGTACATGCCCTCTGTGACATATCGGTACCTCCTCTCCTACCCTCTCTTTGGCAGTCTCTTCACAAGTGGTTTTTGATTGTCGAAACCCAGAGCTAGTGAAAGATCCTGGAAGGGCTGTAGTGAAGCTTCTCTTGTTGTAATATCTGCAGATTTAAAGTCGGATATAGTGAAAAGGGTTATACCAAGTGTATAATCTGTGGGGGTTTGAATGCTGTGATCGCCATGATCCCAAGACCGAGGGTCCTGCCCCCCCCCTAATTTCAATAAAGTGATGGTCAAGCATTAATGTCAGCGGGGTTACTGTACTTGCTTATCTTCGGCAGTCCCTGAATGGAGCAGTGACAGACGCTCCATTCAGGTAGATGACATGAAACCTGTGTACTCCTGGCGGTCCCAGAGCTCAGACCCTCCCCATGAACATGCTCTTATTTAAGAAAGGGAACAGGTTGGATGCAGGGTTGTCAACAAGCGTAAGGCACGACAGGTAATTCTGCCTGTTCCTTAGGTGGAGGATCACTCGCAGCACAAGCTGGTCGTGGTGTCCGTCTCTCCGCAGTCACGAGCCTCTCTGGCCGCCAGGTTTAACCTCAATATTCAGGAAACGGCACAGAAACTGACTGCGTTCTTCAAACAGTTGGGTAAGTAGACTAACAAGTCCTTAGAGGGGTTGTCTACTTAACACATTTATGTCCTGATAGGCCGCATGGAGGCCATCGGGACTTGCCATTCCCATTCTGTACCCCCCTATCAGTCATAGCAGACACTATGAAGAGCTGGTGGATGTCACCACTTTGTGCCTTACACCGTTGCAATCAGTGGGTGCCATCTAATACTTGGTACCTCCTGGTTCAATATAAAAGGTGAGTGTACACCCCAAAAAACAGCTCATCATCGAGGAGGGCCTTTGAAGAGGGGATGCTTGGATGAAACAACCACTATAAATAGTCTAGGTTGCAACCTAGAAAAGCTTGGGGCAACCACCCCGGCCGCCATCATTACAGCAGTGGTAGTCCTTTGGCTCTCCAGACGGGCGTCTCCCACTTTATTGTACACCTGTCTTTACTCTTTAGGGGTCCACCATGTTTTTGACACCACTTTCTCCAGAAACTTCAGCCTGTTGGAGAGTCAACGAGAGTTTATACAACGCTACAGGAGACGGCAGGAGGAGAAGAAGGCCCTGCCCATGCTGGCCTCAGCCTGCCCAGGTATGTGTGGAGGTCATATATACATTTATATTGTATACACTCATCAGCCGTACAGGTGACAATGGTGGCTGTCGGGGGGGGGGGGGATATATGAAGCAGCAAGTCATGTGTTGGAATTAGGAAAGATGGGCGAGTGTAAGGATCTGAGCGACTCTGACAAGCGCTAAATTGTGATGTCTGGACGACTGCGTCAGATCATTTCCAAAGTGACCAGTCTGGAAGGTATTCCTGGTATGTAATGGTTAGTCCCTACCAACAGTGGTCCAAGGAAGGACAACTGGTGACATGGTCATGGGAGCCCAAGGCTCAATGTTGTCTGTGGGGAGCATAGGCGAGCCTATCGGGTCCTATCCTAGAGAAGATCTAGTGTAGAGCACATTACTGCTGGCTAAGATAGAAAGGTGTCAGGACACGCAGGGCATTTCAGCGTCTTGTGTATAACCAGTCAGTGTCCATGCTGACTCTTGTCCGCTGCCGAAAGTGCCTACATTGGTCTCGTGAGCATCAGAACTGGAGCACGGAGCAATGGAAGAAGGCTGCCTGGTCTGATGAATTAGGTTACATTATGTGGACCGGGAGGACACCAGGATGCTCTATGAAGACAAGTTGGCAGAGGTAGTATGATGCTCTGGGAAATGTTCTGCTGGGAACCTTGGATCCTGGAACCATGTGGATGGGACACGCGCCACCTACCTACACATTGAACAAATACCCTCCATCATGGCAATGGTGCCCCCTAATCCAGCAGGATAATGTCCCGGCCACACTGCAAAAACTGTTCAGGAAAGAAGAACATGACAAAGAGATGAAGATGATGACTTGTCTCCAAATCTCCATCTGATTGTCGTCTGTGAGATGCCCCCCCATTGCTGCAGTGGGGACTCTGTAATTCAGTTGTCAGAGGCTCCCCATATCTTCAATACACCTCTGGACGCTACACACCATGTAATCACTTATACACAGGGAGCAGACGACACTGACAACACAGCTCCCATGCTTTTTCTGCAGACTTTAAAGGGTAACTGTCATGTTTTCATCAAAAAATCTATTTTAGCATATGCTACTGCTGCTGCAGCATTATGCATAAAGCAATCTTTAGTTTCTTCACTTACCACTGTTTTTCTTGAGTTTTTCCCTTAGTTACAGCTGTTTAAACATTTACAGTATGATGACCTTCTCAAGATGGCTCCTCTGCCAGTTCTCTGAGGCCAAAACTGCTTTCCCTTTCTTCCCTTAGACACTTGCTGTAGCCAGCAGCTCCCTGCCAGCCAATCAGATTGGATTACTGAGAGACACGCCTCCTCACTCTGAAGCCTAATGCAGGCATGCAGTGTGGAGGACCGCCCCTCTGTCTTCTGTTTATACTAAAAGGAAGACAGACAAGCCATAGCAACAGTCTTTTAAGGGAGCAGTGGACAGAGGACATTAATGAAAGCTGTTATTATAAGGTAATTACAGATCTTTTGACAATCATTAACAGACTAACTCAGGTATACATGCCTAGCTCTAATAAACTGGCAAATAAAAAAAATATGACAGTTACCCTTTAAGACCTGATACAGAGGAGTGAGTTGAATGGGATAAACTCGCAGCGCATCAGTGAGAGGCCCCGTTCTGGCCTCCGCTCTTCTTACAGGACCGCACAGCGTTAGAATGATTTACAATGCTGTGTGACCCTGACAGTCTTGGAATCTATTGTATTACAGTGACAGCATTATGTCAGTGTAATTCGGTAGAATCCAGGACTCTCGGGGTTACACAGCATTGTGATCCTGTCAGAGGAGCGGAGGCCAGAAAAGGACCGCTCACTGACACGCTGCAAGCTTATCGTCTGTGTCTGACCATTCATGGAGGGAGAAGAGACTCCTCTGCTTTCATAGCTCCGGACATACTGGAGTGCCCTTAGCTTTTGCCTCTCATGATCAGACAATATGGCGTCTGTTGGAATTAAAGACAGCAATGGCCGTTACTGACTTCTGCTCTCCTCTAGGTTGGATTTGTTATGCTGAGAAAACGCACGGCTCCTTCATTATCCCGTACATCAGTGTCATCAGATCTCCACAGCAAGTGATGGGGTCACTGGTGAAGAAGTACTTTGCAAAGGAAAAGGTGAAATATCTATTTATCTTGTATATCTAGATATGTCATGTCTGTGTTTCTCATATATATCATAATTCACTCCTCTCACATTTATTTTCTTGATCTCCACAGAACCTGAAGCCAAGCCAGATCTACCATGTCACGGTGATGCCGTGTTATGATAAGAAGCTGGAGGCCTCGAGGCCGGACTTCTTCAGTGAGGAGTACGAGACGCGAGATGTAGATTGTGTCATCACCACCGGTGAGAGCTGCGGATGATTGCCACCGTGCATCATCGGGGTATTGTCGTGCTAATTAGATGCTGTTTATTACAGGGGAAGTGCTGAGGATGCTGGAGCAAGAGGGAATATCTTTGCCAGATGTGAATCCCTGTCCTCTTGACTCGCAGTGAGTATCTTTTATTCCAGGCTCACACTGAGCAAACTGGGAATGCTGGTAGATTTCAGCTTCAAGACCTGCAGATTTATGAATCGTACTCTAGTATAGTACAGGATGTAACTCGGGATAAGTAATGTAATGTATGTACACAGTGACTGCACCAGCAGAATAGTGAGTGCAGCTCTGGAGTATAATACAGGATGTGACAGGATCAGTACAGGATAAGTAATGTAATGTATGTACACAGTGACTCCACCAGCAGAATAGTGAGTGCAGCTCTGGAGTATAATACAGGATGTGACAGGATCAGTACAGGATAAGTAATGTAATGTATGTACACAGTGACTGCACCAGCAGAATAGTGAGTGCAGCTCTGGAGTATAATACAGGATGTAACTCAGGATCAGTACAGGATAAGTAATGTATGTACACAGTGACTGCACCAGCAGAATAGTGAGTGCAGCTCTGGAGTATAATACAGGATGTAACTCAGGATCAGTACAGGATAAGTAATGTAATGTATGTACACAGTGACTGCACCAGCAGAATAGTGAGTGCAGCTCTGGAGTATAATACAGGATATAACTCAGGATCAGTACAGGATAAGTAATGTAATGTATGTACACAGTGACTGCACCAGCAGAATAGTGAGTGCAGCTCTGGAGTATAATACAGGCTATAACTCAGGATCAGTACAGGATAAGTAATGTATGTACACAGTGACTGCACCAGCAGAATAGTGAGTGCAGCTCTGGAGTATAATACAGGATGTAACTCAGGATCAGTACAGGATAAGTACTGTAATGTATGTACACAGTGACTGCACCAGCAGAATAGTGAGTACTAAAGATGAGCAAATTTCAGGTTATGAAATTCGTTTACGCTTCGTTTACTGGTAAAAGGTGAATTGCGTTATGGATTCTGTTACCACGGACCATAACGCAATTCTATAACGGTATGCCTTTAGAGGTATTCTGTCATAATTAGAGATGAGCGAACTTCTGTTTTAAGTTCGGCGTCTAAAGTTCGGCTTCCGGTTAGCGGAGGATCCCGATATGGATTCCGAATTCCGTTGTGGTAGCGGAATCAATAATGACCATTATTGATTCCGCTACCACGGACCACAACGGAATTCGGAATCCATATCGGGATCCTCCGCTAACCGGAAGCCGAACTTTAGACGCCGAACTTAAAACAGAAGTTCGCTCATCTCTAGTCATAATAGAGGTCTATGGGCGATTTTCTGTGTATCCTATGATATGCCTGCTGATATATTGCATACTCATGGAAGTAATTCTTTGGCCGATCATGTAATGCTATGATACTATTGTTATTAACTGATGCATGTATACTGTGCGGGCTATTTTCTTTGTATTTTTGTAATTTTCAAAAAATGTCAAATAAAAATTATCTGATTTAAAAAAAAAGAAGTCTATGGGCTGCAAAACGGATCCATCCCCTTTCCGTTATGCTCGAGAGGACTCCCCTGCATAACGGAATGGATCTGTTTTGCAACCCATAGACTTCTATTATGACAGAATGCCTCTAAAGGCATACCGTTATAGAATTGTGTTATGGTCCATGGTAACGGAATCCATAACACAATTCACCTTTTACCAGTAAACGAAGCGTAAAAGAATTTCATAACCTGAAATTTGCTCCTCTCTAGTGAGTGCAGCTCTGGAGTATAATACAGGATGTCACTCAGGATTAGTACAGGATTAGTAATGTAATGTACACAGTGACTGCACCAGCAGAATAGTGAGTGCAGCTCTGGAGTATAATACAGAATGTCACTCAGGATCAGTACAGGATAAGTAATGTATGTACACAGTGAGTCCACCAGCAGAATAGTGAGTGCAGCTCTGGAGCATAATACAGGATGTAACTCAGGATCAGTACAGGATAAGTAATGTATGTACACAGTGACTGCACCAGCAGAATAGTGAGTGCAGCTCTGGAGCATAATACAGGATGTAACTCAGGATCAGTACAGGATAAGTAATGTATGTACACAGTGACTCCACCAGCAGAATAGTGAGTGCAGCTCTGGAGCATAATACAGGATGTAACTCAGGATCAGTACAGGATAAGTAATGTATGTACACATTGACTGCACCAGCAGAATAGTGAGTGCAGCTCTGGGGTATAATACAGGATGTAACTCAGGATTGGTACTATAGAAATACTCTAATATAGTTACAAAGTGAGTCAACTGTTATTTGTAGGTTTCTTTTATATGTAAACTATAAAAGTTCTATGTGACCCTTTCAGTTACATAATGGTATATGTGTAGTTCGTTGATATGGAGAATGAAGCTTTAATGGATATTAAGGGTATTGTCTCTGCAGGTTCAGCAGTGTTGTAGACAATGAACCATTAGGACATGAAGGCGGAGGATCTGGCGGATACCTAGAACATATATTTAAATACGCAGCACAAGAACTCTTCGGCCTCCATGTGGATGAGATCACCTACAAGCCTCTAAAGTAAGAGCTCCTCCATTATTGTCTGTCCATGATGATGGTCAGTGCATGTCCTTCGTGAGGGCACATTGTGATAGTGACCTCATCTATAGCTGCTGAATGCAATCATCCGTATTCATCCTTTGCTCTGTACAGGAACAAAGACTTCCAAGAGGTGACGCTGGAGAGGGATGGGGAGGTGCTGCTGCAGTTTGCACTGGCTTACGGCTTCCGGAACATTCAGAATCTGGTGCAGAAGCTCAAAAGAGGGCGCTGTGCCTATCACTATGTGGAGGTGATGGCTTGTCCTTCAGGTAACTCCTCTCTCAGGACGCCCTGCCTCAAAGAAATGTTGATTACAAAATTATATCTTACTTTATGTCAGATAGGGAGCTTTAAATCCTTGTAAGACGTACATTGCTGATGCCACACATAGTGGCTGGGTTCTCACATAATGATGTGTGTTGTGACATTGCTGGGTTGTAGCTCTGTTCTCAGTTTAGGACATGGCTGAGTTCTAGCTCTTCTCACTGTATGACATGGCTGATTTTTAGCTTTGTTCGCACTTTATCACGGCTGGGTTCTCTTTAGGACATGGCTTAGGTCTAGCTCTATTCTCAGTTTAGGACATGGCTTAGGTCTAGCTCTATTCTCCGTTTAGGTCACGGCTTAGGTCTAGCTCTATTCCCTGTTTAGGACACGGCTTAGGTCTAGCTCTATTCTACGTTTAGGACACGGCTTAGGTCTAGCTCTATTCTACGTTTAGGACACGGCTTAGGTCTAGCTCTATTCTCCGTTTAGGTCACGGCTTAGGTCTAGCTCTATTCCCTGTTTAGGACACGGCTTAGGTCTAGCTCTATTCTACGTTTAGGACACGGCTTAGGTCTAGCTCTATTCTACGTTTAGGACACGGCTTAGGTCTAGCTCTATTCTCCGTTTAGGACACGGCTTAGGTCTAGCTCTATTCTCCGTTTAGGACACGGCTTAGGTCTAGCTCTATTCTCCGTTTAGGACATGGCTTAGGTCTAGCTCTATTCTCCGTTTAGGACACGGCTTAGGTCTAGCTCTATTCTCCGTTTAGGACACGGCTTAGGTCTAGCTCTATTCTACGTTTAGGACACGGCTTAGGTCTAGCTCTATTCTACGTTTAGGACACGGCTTAGGTCTAGCTCTATTCTACGTTTAGGACACGGCTTAGGTCTAGCTCTATTCTCCGTTTAGGACACGGTATAGGTCTAGCTCTATTCTCACCATACTGGCATAGCTGAGGTCTACATCATTTCATGGCATGGCTGAGTTCTGGGTGATACCTCAGCAAGAATACAGACTTTCAGCTTGTCTCTACGCAGACGTGTTACATGAAGTAAGATGTCACTTCACTTATCTCTGTTTCAGGCTGTTTGAATGGAGGTGGCCAGATTCGAGCCGAAGGAGTGACCGGCAAGGACTTACTACAGAGGGTGGAGCAGCTATACACGTCTGCGAGGACGGAGTCACCGGAGCAGAATCACTGTGTAAAAGAGCTTTATGAGCAGTGGCTGGGAGGGGAGGACGGCCCTGGGGTGAAGGAGGCGCTGCACACGCAGTACAACGCTGTGGAGAAGGTCACTTCTGGACTCGGTATTAAATGGTGATTCAAAGACTAAACCCAACGTTTCTAAATTAAGAAGCTTGTGGAGTGACTTTTGCATAGTCCAGTCCACATGGGGTTAAACGTGATCTGGTAACCACAGCCTTACCATATATCTTTACTAGTTTGATTTTTTTTTTTTTGTATTAAATTGACATTTTCCACACAAACAAAGGGATATTAGCGTAAACTTCCTATAGTCCGATATCCAGGGGGTAATCCATCTAATACCGGCAAGCATTTTTTTTACTCTTTAGGGCTCATTCACACGACCATATGGGCGTGTTGCCCATGTTGTGGGTCTGCAATGCATAGGCACCGGCCGCGTGAACTCCATACTGCGGTGTGGACCCATTGACATGAATGGATCCGCAAGATGGGACATGTCCTGTCTTTTGCAGTGCGGAGGCACAGATCGGAAGCCCTGCCATGGGCTTTTTGGTCCATGCCTCAGCACCACAAAAGATAGGACAGGTCTTATTCTTTGCCATATATTGCGGATCATGGACCCGCAATACGGGATTCACACTGCCGGTGCCTGTGTGTTGAGGACCGTTATTTGTGGCCTGCAACACGGGCACGGCGGACATACGTTCATCTGAATAGGGCCTTATCCTGAAAATCCTGATTATAAATTCAGTATATTTTTGCTGGAGGTGGAGAAATATATACCATTAAGGAACTCCCAGCATGCTCCACTTGAGCTGGAGTGCAGGAGGTTGCTCATCCCTGACGTAAAAAACTATACAGCATATAGAATCTATTTTTCCCGGTTATCAGCCATTTCCTGATAATTGGCCTTTGTAAATGTGTCATCCAACAAATTAGATAATCAGATGGTTTATGGGAGTATGAAAATGCTCACTAGTCGGCAGCGCATCTTCCTGTACAAACAGATCATTCTTCCCGCATAAACTTTTCATTGACTTGTTTAAAAAAAAAAGGGGGTTTTCCAAGATTTTAATACTGGTGACCTAGCCTCTGAATAGATCACCAGTACCTGATTGGTTGGGGTCCGGGACCCCCGCTGATCAGCTGTTTGAGAAGTGGGGATAGCACTGTGCAGCCTTCTCCCTGCCAAACAAGCACAGCACCATAAATTGTATAGCGCTGTGCTTGGTATCTCGCTCAGCCTCATTCACTTCAATGCCTTCTCGAACAGCTGATCGGAGGGCGTCCCGGGTATCGGGGACCCCCCCCCCCACAGATCAGATACTGATGACCCATTCGGAGGATAGGTCATCAGTATTAAAATCTTGGAAAAACCCCTTTAAAGTACCAATTGCCGCTCTTTATGGTGCAGAATCCGTGATGTAAAGTGACCCTTAGGTCACATATCACCGATTCTGAGATGCGTTTACATCCGTGGTTGTGAGGCTTCATGCACACGGCCGTTGTTTTGGTCCACCATCCGAGCCGCAGTTTTGGCGGCTCGGATGCGGACCCATTGACTTCAGTGGGGCCGCAAAAGATCCGTTGCTCTGATCCGTGGTCCGCCAAAAAAATATAACCTGTCCTATTCTTGTCCGCATTTTGCGGACAAGAATAGGCAGTTATATTAATGGCTGTCCGTGCCTTTCCGCAAATTGCGGAACGCACACGGACGCCATCTGTGATTTGCGGAACGGTCGTGTGCATGAGCCCTGACTGATATCAGCCTCTCCTCCTATAATGCTACGGCTCTCTACAGATGCATTATATTGAATAGCTCAGTGGCTATACAAAATTTTTAATCATACGCAATTACAAAAGTATTCAGATCCAGAGGCTGGTTTGAATGTAGAATATGTTTTGTGACACAACCCGTTTAAGGAAATTTTATTGTATTATTCACAAAAAAAAATATATATATATTTTATTATTTTTATTTTGTTCATATGTCTATAAAATGTGTGGGTATCTAATTATCTAGCAGGAATATGTCTGAACCTTTATAAAGAAAACAAATCTATATAGCTATGTCTGGAAGTTTTTGCACTATTGTAATACCTGTTCTAATACTGGAAATTCTATACCTCATGTCTTTATTATAATCACAGACTTATGAGACCGCAGTGACACCAGCAGGTACTACACTCTAATACAGTTAGGGGGGTAAAGCCTGTATTACACCTACCGATTTTTCGCTAACGAACGTCGTTAGCGATCATCTTGCAGTATAATACTGCTGCCGATGGCGCCAGTTCATCGGACATCCAAATCTTTTAACATGTTAAAAAATAATCCTTTGCAGGCGGCAGATCGCGGTGTCTAATCACGAACCCCTATACAGCATGGGGACAAGTGATGGCATAGCGATCACTCCTCCCCATGCTGTGGAGAAGATCGCTGCATGTAATAGCAGCGGTCTCCTCCACTAGCGAGCAGGCCATTGCCGGGATGGAACGCTTCCCTCCTGACAATCGTCTGCCGCATCGGGCTGTGTAATACAGCCTTAAGTACAGATGTGGCAGGGTTGTTGAAACCACTGCGTGTGAACTTGGCCTTAGGCTAGAATTATGCATGCAGGTTTTTGACCCAAAACCAGAGAAATATAAAAGAATGACTCGTAACATCTCCTTTATTATGGATCCACTTCTGGCTCAAACTGCATGTGTGTTTCCCGCCATATACTATTCCAGACAGTACCCTGCTCTATACTGACTGGGCGTAATAACTCCGAACTATTTCTACAAAGGAGTGCCTCTGGTTTGGCTAATATCAGTTTTCAAGGCTCACAGTAGACACCTATAGGTGGCACTAAACTGACCGGTTTCTTCCTTATGGAGGAAGGGTAATTTATGTACCTTTTCTAAGTTCTCTGCATGGATGTAGAGACAAATGATAGAACTATGACTGCGTGCGGCCACCACTAGGGGGAGCTCACTCTAGACGTCTTTATTATGGAGTTCAATGGAAGCTATCCCCAATCCTGTATGATTTTAGTCATTTGTTCATTTTGCTTTTGCACTGATTTTAAAAGGTTTGTCAAGGATAGGCCATTAATATCTGATCAGCCGCGGTCTGGCCCCTGGGTAGCTCTGACACGTGAGCTACACAACTCTGCCTATTGTGTAGTGGATGAGAATAGGAACAGAGCTGCAGTACGGTGTACCGGAGGAAGTTGTGTACTTCTGCCAGCACTGGGGCTACTTGGGAACAGCTGATCGGAAGTGGTTCAGATATTGAATAGTAAAGTCCTGGAAGCCCCCTTTAAGCCTAGTCCTACTAATGCACTTACCTAGTACTGACCACTGGCTGCATCTGCCACATTCTTTCACTGCCAATGAATGCACTTTTGGAGTCGTCAACTTCTACTTTGGATGTTACTGTCCACAGTGTGTATGTGAGAAGTGCCCTTTAAATCTCCATGACTACCTCTGATTGTATATTGATGTCGATCTGTATTGCATTGTGTTTTCTTCCACTAAAAAGGTAATAAAATATTTGCAACTCTATTTTTTTATTTTTATTTTTGTCATTGTTCCGCCATAGGAAATCATATTATACAGGAAAAGCTTCATCAGCATCCAAAATCTGTTCAAGGGCACCATGTATAGACTCGGGGTCCCTGTGTCGTGTCTGTGCACTGGCGCCAATTTTGGATGTTGTAAAATATTTTCCTTTCGTAAATATAGAAGGGAAACTGAACCGTTGCATCCGACAGAAATGTATTCCACCTGTGCTACCCGTGTATGAAGGGCGAGCCGGGTAGTAGAGGGCTGCCTGCAACATCCCTAGCTGCCAGTGCCCCCCAAAAAAAGCAGCTTTTGCCAGGGGAAGCCACAACTAGCCACACATTCCCCCTGCTGCGGCCACTACAGGAGAAATGTAGGATTACATGGTGGCCATTCAGAGAATTGGATGGCCAGAAAGGGAGAAGTTCTACATTTAGGCTCCAAGAAGGGAGTTCTGAGTGAGGACACCCTCCCCATAATGATGTTTATATTTCGTTATATCTTTATAGCAGTTGGAACTATTTTCATTCTCATCCCCTGCACAGACTAATATTTAAAGAATGACTACCTACAGCCACCACTAGAGGGAGCTCGCTGCATACTGTGTATACATTGAACTCAATAATACCACAGTAAGCTCCCCCTGGTGGTGGCTGCTGGCAGCCACAATGTTGGCTTTTGAATCAGTCTAAAAGGGTGGCTGAATTCTAGAGAGAAATGTTCTTTACATGAATATCAATACATCATGCGATGGCAGAAAATGAAAGGCTTTTATTGTGGAAATGTACAATGTTTTTCTCAGGTTACATGCCTGTAAAGGTAACCCTGAAGACATGCATACAGTAACTGGTACAGTAAACACTTGCATGATGCTCAGGATGTAAGTATTACATATGGGGGGGGGGGGGGATTTTTTAACAACTGCTTATTTAAGAAATTGCACCGATAAACACATTTATTAATGGCAGTATATGTAAAAAAAAAAAAAAGCCTAATCACTGTACATTGAGCTGCAGATTGCAGAAATTTTCAACCAATCCCTTACCTACAAATCACTAATGCATTATCTTAGATTACCCATTCTAAACCCCGACCCTACTCCAAAAACTAAAGTGCAAAATTGAATAAGTTCCTCACCTACTGTACATTTAAGAAAAATCTGATTACTACAACAAAATCCTCATTGTCCCTTCCCTCGTTTCAACCTTCTGCTAAAGGCTCCAGTAATCTGACAAAGACTAGTTACTAGAGACGTTCTGCCTGACGTCACCATACAAGGCAGTAGGTGTTAGGCAGTGTATCCATAGCAACTAGACAGTCAGATGTGTCTTTATTAATCAGATTTTTCTAAAAGTGTACTTAGGTGGAGAATCCTTTTAAACAACTCCATTGTAAAATAATTATCTTGCTATTGTTAAAGTGCTTTCTGCATTAGCATCCATATCATTTAAGGAGTGCCCGCTCTGGGGTGTAATCGTGCCTTCCTCCTGGTACTTAATCCCATTTTTAGGAACATAAAGTGAGACTCCCTATAGTCCAGAAAGGCCGATAATTTGGCACTTTTCTCCAGATAACCCACACACTGAGAATATGGTACATCCAGTCGAAATGCCATAAAAATGATTTGCTTGGAAACCCATTTAAAAATTCAGTCACTTTAAGGGCTCTTTCAAACGAGTGGATGCCGTGCGTGGAATCCTCTTCGTGAAAGAGAGCCAAGCCCCGTCCCGGACAGCAGAGACACGGAGCATTAACATGACTGATAATGCTCCGTGCCTCTCTGTGATCTTTTTACTACAAAATCACGGTGAGATAAAGTTTATCTCAACGTGATTTTGTAGTAAAAAGATCAGAGAGGCACGGAGCATTATCAGTCATGTTAATGCTCCGTGTCTCTGCTGTCCGGGACGGGGCTTGGCTCTGTTTCACGAAGAGGATTCCACGCACGGCATCCGCTCGTTTGAAAGAGCCAGGTGTAGGCCATCTTGCAGAAATACTGTACGAATTTCCATGCAGATTTCTGTGCAATTCCGCACCAAAAACTGCATGTGTTTTATTTGTGGTTTTTAGTACGGTTTTGCCGCAGATCTCGCCCTTGCATTGAAAAGGGTAAAATCTGCACAAACAAGAAAAAGAAAATGCACATGAGATTGGTGAAAGCTGATAACTTTGCTGGTACTGTGTTACATTGGAGCTTTTCTGCATGAGAATCTGCAGTGTGTGCATGTAGCCTTAAGAAGGTGGAGTGGGGGTCACGTTCCTGCGTAAGCACCGATTAGGGTCTCTGTGCTCAGCAGAGCTCAGTTCGTCATTTGGGACAACTCCTAGCACTCCCCCAAGGTGATGTCATTTTGGTTTAAAGAGGAATGGTCTGTTTTAGTAAATACGTGCATTCCCCGAATTTAGGAGCCTGTGTTCTACACTGAGCCATTCCTTTGTTATTCCTGCTAGAAAAGTATGAATTCTGGGTGTTACCGTTTCCCTTTCTGAAAGAGGTGTGCCCCTTCCCTCACCACGAATTGGACAAGATCGGGCTGAATAGGGACACCACCTCAACTGGTAAAACCCAGCTGTTGATTTATTCTTGAAATTCTGGGAGGAAGAAGAACAGAGGATCGGCCCAATGCAGTGTACTAAGAAAAGAGCATCCACAATTGTTATACTACAGAGGATAGACGAAGGTACTAAAACTGACATGCCAGGAGTAATGACAGGTGCTTGTTAACATGGGACTGCAGCCAAACGATCAATATGACCAAATCTGCCGATTTCAGTGGGACCGGCTGACCATCTAATGGGTATGTGGGTCCCACGACGGCCGATGTTTGGGCAGATAAGGGCCGGGCTGCTGGATTTCAACTACCTGAGCCTTGTGTACTTGGAAAATAAGCTGCCACCAGAGGGGTCTGGCAGTAGGGTTTCCATCTTTTCTTAAAGCCAAACCCGAACAGAAGGGAGGGAGGGTATGTCTGAAGTCAGCGCTGCCCGGGGCTAGCATCGCATCATTCACAGCTGATCGCTGTGCCCGGGTCTGAGAAAGGCTTGTACCCGGGCACAGGATTACAAACCCGGACTGTCCGGGTCATTCCCGTACGGGTGGCAACCCTATCTGGCAGTGGTTTACTCCCTTCTTCCCATGGGGAACACATGCATGCTCAGCCAGATGTCCATATGTATGGGGGCCTCAACCTACAGCTATCTTATGTACGGCCGGCCTGAGACATAGGCTACGTGGGTGATTTCTAGTGATGTAGAGAGGCAAGACCACCCCCATGTGGAATAGCGCAGAGCTGAATTTGTCATTCACCTATTTGCCTGCAGTCCTATGTAACCCCATGTAGACGGCTCCTTGGCGTGACAAATGTAAAGTCCTGTGACCTTTATATTATGTTGGTATGCAATGTCTATTCATGTGCTGACGCCGACTGGTTCAGGAGACCCCACTGATAGGCCAGGAGAGCTGGGATTGGCAGTCGGTCCTTCGGCTTCTTAAATTCGTCCTTTTCTTTCCTTAAAACTCTCATGACCTCGACCGGGTCGGTCTTCCCTGTGAACTTCTGAACTGCTTCTTCCCTTTAAAAGAAAGTCATATACTTCTATATAATTGTTGGGGTCTGATTTCTGGACGATGTCCCATGGGCCCCTAGCTCACCTATCATTAATGGAGCTGTGTCATCTATGAACTGAAGCAGCATGGCACTTGGTAAGGGTAAATGCGTTTTTAAAGGGGGTGTTTCTGCATGTGTCGGTGGCAAGATGTAAGTGTACTTCTATATAATCTAAAAAGGGTTAAAGGTTTATGTTTTTCTCAAACCAAGCTTTAAATCCTTCTGCTCCAGTCATACATTTACAAGATAACCCTGTGCTTGCCTGCAGCCACCACTAGATGGCGATAACCACCACTGCACTCCATAATAAAGCCAGATGTAGTGAGCTCCCCCTAGTGGCTTCTCAAGCAAGATCGTAGGAACCCCCTCACTAGGTGCTTCCTAAACGTCCCTAGGACGTCTTAGAAGCTGCACAAGACTTTTTCCAGTGGTTCTCAGGTTTTGTGACAATCAATACAACTACAATATTTCAGTAATCTGACAAATTATAGCATTTTCCAGATTATTCAACATTATACATGAATAGGGTTCGTCATTCATTTCTAGTGCTCACCTTACTCGCATGAAGGGGTTATAAAGAAACTCTTCCTCCAGGCTGGAGGGGACGGTGGGAATGTCATCATCATCGCGAGCCTGGAAGACAACGAGTAGGTAAAATGCATCTTTAATGTTGTTTAAAGGGATCCTCCACCCAAGTGTTTTTCTTAGTAAAATCTGATTAATAAAAGGCGGCCGAGAAGAGTAATTGCCAGTTCCTCTGGCAAAATCAAATGCAGGATCGGGACTCATGGCGAGCGAAGGATATAAACACCCATCTCTATGGGGACAAACACCTACCTGCCCTAGTTTACAACATAATCAAGATTAAATACCCACCCCGGGTATTCACCCACCTTGGCCCAGGACAGCTTCTCCTTAACATGCTCATTGTCTGGTTCCACCTTTAGGGCAAATTTTAGGTTCCGAACAGTGTATTCATGGCCACAAAACACTTTCTATGGAGAAACAGAGAATAAACAGGTATGTAGTAGGATATATGGTGTCATCTGCCAGTAGTTAAAGATGAACAACTGATCCTGAGTTACATCCTGTATCAACTCCAGAGCTGCACTCACTATTCTGCTGGTGCAGTCACTGTGTACATACATTACATTACTTATCCTGTACTGATCCTGAGTTACATCCTGTATTATACTCCAGAGCTGCACTCACTATTCTGCTGGTGGAGTCACTGTGTACATACATTACATTACTTATCCTGTACTGATCCTGAGTTACATCCTGTATTATACTCCAGAGCTGCACTCACTATTCTGCTGGTGGAGTCACTGTGTACATACATTACATTACTTATCCTGTACTGATCCTGAATTACATCCTGTATTAGGGCTGTTTCACACGAGCGGATGCCGTGCGTGACATCCGCTCCGTGAATGACAGCCAAGACCCGATGCAGACTGCAGAAGCACGGAGCATTAACATGATTGATAATGCTCCGTGCCTCTCTGTGATCTCTTTACTACGAAATCACAGTGACAACTTTATCTCACTGTGATTTCGTAGTAAAGAGATCACAGAGAGGCACGGAGCATTATCAATCATATCCTGCACTGATCCTGTATTATACTCCAGAACTGCACTCACTATTCTGCTGGTGCAGTCACTGTGTACATACATTACTTATCCTGTACTGATCCTGAGTTACATCCTGTATTATACTCCAGAGCTGCACTCACTATTCTGCTGGTGGAGTCACTGTGTACATACATTACTTATCCTGTACTGATCCTGAGTTACATCCTGTATTATACTCCAGAGCTGCACTCACTATTGTGCTGGTGCAGTCACTGTGTACATACATTACATTACTTATCCTGTACTGATCCTGAGTTACATCCTGTATTATACTCCAGAACTGCACTCACTATTCTGCTGGTGCAGTCACTGTGTACATACATTACTTATCCTGTACTGATCCTGAGTTACATCCTGTATTATACTCCAGAGCTGCACTCACTATTCTGCTGGTGGAGTCACTGTGTACATACATTACTTATCCTGTACTGATCCTGAGTTACATCCTGTATTATACTCCAGAGCTGCACTCACTATTGTGCTGGTGCAGTCACTGTGTACATACATTACATTACTTATCCTGTACTGATCCTGAGTTACATCCTGTATTATACTCCAGAGCTGCACTCACTATTCTGCTGGTGCAGTCACTATGTACATACATTACTTATCCTGTACTGATCCTGAGTTACATCCTGTATTATACTCCAGAGCTGCACTCACTATTCTGCTGGTGGAGTCACTGTGTACATACATTACATTACTTATCCTGCACTGATCCTGTATTATACTCTAGAGCTACACTCACTATTCTGCTGGTGGAGTCACTGTGTACATACATTACTTATCCTGTACTGATCCTGAGTTACATCCTGTATCATACTCCAGAGCTGCACTCACAATTCTGCTGGTGCAGTCACTGTGTACATACATACATTACTCATCCTGTACTGATCCTGTATTATACTCCAGAGCTACACTCACTATTCTGCTGGTGGAGTCACTGTGTACATACATTACTTATCCTGTACTGATCCTGAGTTACATCCTGTATTATACTCCAGAGCTGCACTCACTATTCTGCTGGTGCAGTCACTGTGTACATACATTACATTACTTATCCTGCACTGATCCTGAGTTACATCCTGTATTATACTCCAGAGCTGCACTCACTACACTGCTGGTGCAGTCACTGTGTATATACATTACTTATCCTGTACTGATCCTGAGTTACATCCTGTATTATACTCCAGAGCTGCACTCCCTATTCTGGGAACTACTGCTCCCAAGAATTCACATCTGTATAGAAGCTGTGTGCAAGGAACTTGGGACGATTTCAGCTCTGGCAGACATACGCCGATCCCTGTGTCTCTGTGTCACATACCGTCTCGGGGGGCAGTGAACCCAGAGTTTCGATCAGGTTTTTGTACATCTGTTCTGCTGTCCCTTCAAAAAATTGTCCACAGCCTCCAACAAACAAGGTGTCACCTGGAGGAGGAGATCAGACATTAGAATGACAGGCGACGGTGTGAACATTTATGCAAAAATCACATGTATAAACTCTGCAGAATATGGTTTATGGAAAACGTGCAGTTTTACCCTGTGGCCGTCACAGCATGCTGTGAGTTGTAGTCCTGCAATAGCTGCAGAGCACTGCTCCAACCAACCCACAGGTAAGTGCTTCTTGGGTTATATAGCACCTAGACCTGACCACTGATTGGACGTCTTGGACATCTGACTGGGCACAAGAATTCACCAAATTACCTGAAAACAAAGCGGGGGCGTCCGGGCACCCATCCTCCCACATGTAGAAGCAGACGTGGCCCGACGTGTGGCACGGGGTGAACAGACACCTCACATTTATGTCCCCGAACTGCGGAGACATTTTAGTTACATTCAGAGGATGGAAATCTTGTGCTGACTTAGTCTGTCTTTCTCGCGGCTGCAGTTTGTTACAATGTATCAGGACTGGACTCCCGTTACCTTTAACATTTGGTTGTGAACGACTCTGTGGGTTAATCCCCCGATCCGTTCGTCTGTGCCGTAGACGGGCAGCTCGGGAAACTGCTGTACAAGGTCTGCGTTACCCCGGGAATGGTCTCTAGAGAAAAAAATCGTATTGACCTAAAAACTACGGATTTTCCATGGCGGAACGGCGGTTGGAGAATCTGAAATCTAGATGTCGTTAAGGCCTCTTGAACACGACCGTGTGTCCCCCATGGCCGTATTACGGCGGGTCCGCAATACACGGGACACCGGACGTTACACCCCTTAAGGGCTCATGCACACGAACATTTTTTTTCCTGTGTCCGTTCCGTTTTTCATGCGGAACCATTCATTTCAATAGGTCAGCAAAACAAAAACGTAAGTTCCGTTTTCCGCATGTCCGTTCCACAAAAAAATAGAAAATGTCCTATTATTGTCTGCATTACGAACAAGGATAGGGCTGTTCTATTAGGGGCCGGATGTTCCTTTCCGCAAAATACAGAATGCACACGGACGTCATCCGTATTTTTTGCGGATCCGTGTTTTGTGGTTCGCAAAATACATACGTTCGTGTGAGTGAGCCCTTTAACTGAATTGGGTTCGGTGCTCCATCAAGAAGCTGTCATATTCCCCAATCATCCATATTACCTCTACTAAAAATCCAAGATGGCTGCCCTCGGCCATACTTACAGGTGGTGGTGGGTGGTCAGTATGGCTTTCAGGTTCACATTCTCTTTCTGCACGATGTCCAACAACTGCAAGTGGAAAAAGAAGCTATCAATCCCCTCCTAGAGAATCGAGTTCTGCATTGTGACGTCCCTCTGTTATTCCTCCTGGACAAGCAATATGAATTAACCACTGGGTGTTACCAGCGGCGCGCGTGTCCCTGTGCATTCTGATGTTGTCCAAACAGTGCAGGACTGTTTAGGGATACGCCGATTGGGTAAGGGAAAACTGTAACACCCCGTTGTCATATGTTTATGCAATTACAGGTGGAATAACGGAGGCGAGCTGTAAGTAAAGATGCACCAGAATTTATTTATTTTTTGTTTCGTGAGGATCGCAAGTAATGACTAAAACAGACATGTCAGGAGAGGCGACAGACAGTCTTTAAGTCCACAACAAAATGGCTGCTCCCAGCATTCACAAGCAGCGGGTGACTTGATATAAAATAGGCATAGAATAGAATGAAAAAAAAAACCTAATACATATATATATATATATATATACACACACATACACATACACGCGTGTGCACCCCTGGTAAATATACCTCATTAGCCTGTCCTTCAGTGAAAGCAGAAAGACTACAACAAAATGGCCGCCACTTGCTGATTCTAGCCCTTGTATATCTCGGATTTTCCTTACTTTTTTGGCAACCGATGCGTCCACCGCAATGGCGTCTCTTGTGCGTTCCTCTATGATAAGATACATGTAGTTGTCATCCAAGACGGAAATCACCTTCACCTTCATGGTCCATCCACCTCTGCCAGCTGTAAGGTAAGGCACATCGTATGACGGCCTAAAGCACGAGGCTGCACCACTGAGAGAGTCTGCTGCTGCTGACCTGTGTACGGCGTGGTATTGTCATGGAGGCCCCGTGTGGATCCAAAATCCCTCTGTGACAATACTGCGCCTGACAGAAGCCAGACTCTCTCAGTAGTGCAGCCTCAGGCGTTGGGTCTGGAACTTTACAAGATCAGATCTCAGCTCAGAAGGACGGTTTACGCATATTTAAAAGGGGGTTGTCCACCTTCGAGGACCTTTCGTCTACCAGACCCCTCCATGTCACTGGACCTGCGGAGGGAAGGATACTTACCTGCTCTCTGCCGCTGGGTTTCAGCTCCTTCAGGCCGCTGCCGCGTTCCGGTCCCCACGGGTAAACTTCCTGTTTGACAGGGGTCCGCAGTGTGTCATATCATCGGGTCACGTGACACGCGGAGGACACGTCACCTCTGCTGCCAGGCAATGGTTTGAAGAGGGATTCAAAACGCGTCAGCAGCACCTGGGGGACCAAAGGAGAAGCAGGTAAGTATGCTTCTCTACGCAGCTAGGGCGACATGGCTGAAAGGCCCCCCCACGTGTCTTTTATAAATTATGAATGCAGGTTGTCATGGCATGATGGGAGTTGTAGTCTCACAACAGCACAAAGGTCACATCAAGTCCCACAATACCTTGCAACTACAGGCAAGCCTATGCAAAGCGCATCTGACAGTTCCTAAAACGACCACTAGATGGCGCTAATAAAACCCCTCAGAGTCATAGGACACCCCGTAGACTGGGGTTCCCCCCTGAGCCCGTCAGTCTGCACCAGGCATGTGACGTCACCAGTGACTCTCCCCACCCCGCCACAGAACGCCTGCAATACCCGTCAGAGTGTAAATGGCGGTGCCCGGTGGTGTCTCTCCTCCCTTCTCCCCTCCTGGAACGCAGCCCCTGGACTTTGCACGTTTTATCTCGGGCGACATACAGCGATAATGTCACTTTGACAGATCAAGGCAGGAGACAGCTGATTGGCTGATGAAGCATCTCCCCCTCGGCTTCTATTGGTTCTTTGTGCCCAGCCCCCAGGTTATTAAAGTTTTCAACTCACGTCCGCCATCTTTAATCGGGGAAATTCTCCCAGTCCGTATAAATTTTGTGGCGAGTTTTCATTGTGCGTTTAACCTATGCGTCAGTTCGTCACTGTGAACGCTCATGGCGCGTCTTCTATACAGAAATTTACTTCACTTCCTTTGAGGTCATTTGCCCTTAGCGTCAATGGCCGCTTGTGGATCGCTTACTCCTGAATTTAGATTGGCTTCCGACCCGTCAGCTTCTTTTCAGGATTGGCTACGTGTCTAGAACGTGATGACGTAGACGTTGGTTGGCAGCGTCGGCTGGCTGGCATAGCACCGCGCTGAGCGCTGATTGGCGGGCTGTCAGCAGGTAAAGCAGGCTGCGGGGGCGGGGTCGTCGCTTGCAGTGAGTGCACTGTGCATCCAGCCCCCTCGGCAGGATGATGTTTGGGTGCAGTAGGAGGCTGTGGTGCGCACTGTCCTTCCTGGGAGCTGCGGCCGGCAGTGGAGTGGGTAGGTGGGCACATGAGGCAGAAGGTCCAGTGTGTGTAATGTTATAATGCCCAGATGCATATTATAATGTCCCCACCGTGCCAGGGCTATGCTTCTGTCCAGGGACTTCATGATTATTGTGCTGGCATTAGAGTGGGGTGACGTGGTCACTCGGGTAATCACTTAAAGGAAAAGCTCGGCAACTTTCTAATCTCTCTGGAGTTCAGTCCTAACATCTGTTTGCTGTCAGTGAAGTTGGATCTCAGAAATAATGCTGGGGGGGGGGGGCCCACAAGCAGTTTACTGTACATATTCAGACATGCGTGTCTCCATGGATACGGTATACAGAAAACACTGCGAAACTCACAGGTCCACGTGCTTGACGGTTGCGTCACTTAGTGCGAAGGCATAGTACGCTTGTGCTTCTCCCAAAGGTACAGTCCTAAGAGGGACCTTCCTGATCCGGGGCAATATTACAGGCCTCGGGTCCCTTAACTTGGGGTCCCTCTCTCCTTGTAGCTGGCCCCACTGGCAGGAAGTCACTATACTTCACCTGCCCCTCCAAATCCACTGGGGCTGACGCAGGGGCCAGAATCTGTGCTTCTCCTTGACCCGATGGCACTAACCTTGTCTTTCCCAGCTGCCTCTTCTCCCACGGATCCAGCTTCTTACCTGGAATATTATGGGGACGGGGGCTCCCACGCTCCAGTAGTCACTGGTGACGTGTTATCTGCCGGCCATCTTCTGCAACTGTCCCATCTGTAGGTCATCTCTTCTGGAGGCGTCTCTTTTGCAGGTCATCTCCTCTTCTGCAGGCGTCTCCTCTGTAGGTTATCTCACCTTCTGCAGGCGTCTCCTCTGCAGGACGTCCTATCTTTTGCAGATGTCTCTGTAGGTTATCTCATCTTCTGCAGGTGTCTCCTCTGCAGGTCATCTCACATTTTGCAGTGCCCTGACCAGTGCCACTCCTTGTCCCCGCAGGTGTCAGCACAGGTCTGGTCTGCATGGTCCATTTGACACTACTGTGCTACTCCTAAAAATGCACACATGCAGGAAGAAGACTGCCTCTCCTCCTGCGCCTGTCTTAGGCTGCATCTTCTGGGCTATCTTCGGGGTCTTACTGGCTTGGCTTTGCAGCAGCACACCCCTTGCTGGCGGACATGTACACGCAGGAGGCGAGATCTCCTCTCCTCCCAGTATGCGGGCTCATGCCCAAACTCCTCAAGATGGTGCCAAGAATCACTTTTAGGCATTTGAGCGGCACTTCTTCTCACCTCTTCAGGAAGAGGGGGGCTCTTTTTCTACCTCTTACACATTGTAACAGATTACACTCCTGAACATTGAAACTGCAACACCAAGAAGCATGAGCCATAAGGTCATGCAAATCGGAGGAAGTAGCTGGTGTCAGAGCTACAGCTAAGCCACTAATCTGCAAATTATGAAATTTTCCAGCACCCAGCTCCAATCCATGGCATGTGGGAGGGGCATAAAAGCCAGATCAAAAGCAAATTTTTTTTAGCCACGTGAAACCTCAAAAACGGCTCAAGTCATGTGGGATGATTGTGTGAAGCCTCCGCTCATCGACAGGTCGGTTATCGCCACTTGTCACAGACTGAGAGAATCCTCGATGTGAGAGACCTTGGTTGATCACTCCTGCAGATCGCTACGTGCCTAGGCCGGAAATGTCAGCACTGGTCAACGTTGCGTGTCCCAGTGATTGGAAGAAGAACGAGGAACTGGAATGACAGCAAGAGGTGGTGCACCGAGGAGAAGCTCGGCATGGACATGTCATCTGATCAGAAGAATGGTGCGTAGTGATCATTTCTGTACTGCAAATGACATTGGACTTCACACCCCAAAACTAGGGCGGCAAACAGTGTCTACACAAACCATCTGAAGGCGTCTGCACAGGATTAGACTACGAGCCAGACGTCCACTGATCTCGCATCACCGCTATCATGGTGCACAGCAAGATGGCAGTGGAGGCTGGGATGGAGCTCTGTCTTCACTGATGAGCCCCTCTCTTGTCGTGGACGCAATGATAGCCACTGATTGGTCTTGAGACCACGTGGACAACGCCATAAAGAGGCCTTCACAAGGGAACATTACACCGATCCTAGGTTTATGGTGTGGGGTGGCATAATGTGTAGTAGCTGCACCTCTCTAGTCTTCATTTATTTTTCAAATCAGATCTTTTTTTTTATTATTATTATTATTTTCATAGACATAAATTGTATAAATATATGCCTTAGTAAATCGGAGGTATACACATCCGGTTTGGGTATCAGATAATACACCTATAGAGAAGAAATACAAGATAATTGTACATTTACATACAAATGGAAACAAACCTTAACACCCCCCCCCCTGAACCGCACCCCACCTAATGCAGTAATTATACCTTTACCATTCCCTTATCTCACTGTACCCGTGGTTATAACAATACCAGGGTTTGTCCTCTTTGGTGACCATGTTCTGTTTTACCCCCCTTTCCTCTGAACTCCTCATCTTAGAATGTTACTTCTCTCACTCATAAGCAAAAGGCGCCCAGACGGTAGCCCTGGCGCTGATACCCACTGCCCCCAAATAGATTCTAATTACTTAAAAGCATTTCTCTTGGTATATATCCCTCTCTCCATCTCTATTAGCGCGTTCATACGGGCAATAACCTCCACCTTGTAGGCACTTCAGTACTGATCCAATACCTTGCGATCCGTTTTCTGGCATTATATAGTAATCTACCAGTAGCTACTCGCTCCACTGCTCCGTCTTGTAGGAGGCCCGGGATGCAAAGTAAAGGACTAGCCTGGAGTCTGATATTATATACTTCAAGAATGATGTCTAAGACATCCTGCCAAAAGGGGCCCCAAGCCGTACACTCCCAGAGCATAGGTATCATATGTGCGTCACGAGTACCACATTTAGGGCATTGAGAAGTGTCTCGCAGTCCCACCTTCTGAAGAAACATGGGTGTCCTATATACTCTATGGACCAAATAGAGCTGTGATAATCTCTGAGGTTCGCGGAGTGATAACCTGGTCAGTTAAGGGTCCCCCATCTGCACCCCATGCATCCTTAACTTTTAGAGGGAAGCGGTCCCGATACAATGAGAGCAACGCTTTATAAAAAGTGGAGAAGACCCCTTTAGTGTCCCCTCCCCTTCTGATCTGTTCCGCTAGGAGAGAAGCTTTTATAGTGATGTCAGTGACCTTCCCCTGCACCGCCAGCGCCTGTCGCAGTGCGAGATATTGATAGAAACCGGAGTTCTCAATATTAAACACCTCCTTGAGACGATCAAAGCTCTTAATGGTGCCATTGGTATAGAATTTGCGATAACCACATCACTCCTTTATCCCTCCACGTCCCGAAGCCTAATCATTTTTTAAAGGGAACCTGTCCTTGGGATTTTGCGTATAGAGCTGAGGACATGGGCTGCTAGATCGCCGCTAGCACATCCGCAATACCCAGTCCCTATAGCTCTGTGTGCTTTTATTGTGTAAAAAAAAAAACGATTTGATACATATGCAAATTAACCTGAGATGAGTCCTGTATGTGAGATGAGTCAGGGACAGGACTCATCTCTGGTTCATTTGCATATGTATCAAATCAGGGTTTTTACTCAATAAAAGCACACAGAGCTATGGGGACTGGGTATTGCGGATGTGCTAGCGGCCATCTAGCAACCCATGTCCTCAGCTCTATACACAAAATCCTGGTGACAGGTTCCCTTTAAGCTCAGGTAAACCATTATGATTCCATAGCGAGTTGAGCACATTGCAACCTGAGATATTTGTGATATCTTAAAAAATTTTGCCAAACTTTACGGAATAAAAGAATACTCGGGAGACTGTCTGGTGGCCGGGTATCTGAGCTGAGCTCCAAAATATAACTTGGTGGCTTACCCCCCATTAAGTGCGAGACTAAAGTATCCACTGAATTAAAAGCATCGTCCTTCCCCCACGGTTGGAATTGTTGAGCCTGCGATGCCCAAAAAAATACAACCACGGATTGGGGATTGCCAGCCCCCCGTTATCTTTACCCCTTTGTAACGTTTCTAACCTAATTCTGGGAGATTTTTTGTTCCAAATTAAAGACCTAAATAATCCCTGTATTTTATAAAAATACTTAATCGGTATCCGAATTGGGCTGTTATGGAGTACATACAGGAACTGCGGCATGAGCGCCATTTTCACCAAACTGTCCCTACCTATGACTGAGAGGCAGTTTACACCAGCTATTTTTTGTGCACTTTTATCTATTAACGGGTTCAGATTTAACACGATAAATTCTTGTGGCCTGTAAGAAATATTTATCCCCAGGTATTTAAAGGACGTATCCACTCGCAGGGGCAGTATTTTATCCCTGACATCCTGTGATATAGGGTCTATGGGTAACGTAACAGATTTATCCCAGTTTATAGAAAGTCCCGAATACGAGACAAAACTTTCTATCAGACTCCTCACATAAGGTACTGAGATTGAGATTTTATCAAGAAACATCAACATGTCGTCGGCGTAGTGCGATTTTCTTCCTCTATATTCCCGTCACCTGAGGGTCTCTACGCACCATTTGGGTCAAAGGTTCAATGGCCAATGCAAAAAGCAGCGGTGACAGCGGGCAGCCTTGGCGTGTGCCCCTTTCCATGGCAAAAGGTTCTGACAGTAACCCATTAGTACGCACCCGTGCCCTCGGTTGATTGTACAGGAGTTGGACCCACTTCATATATCTAGGCCCAAAACCCATAGCCTCCATTACCTCCCATAGAAACCTCCACTCGACGCTGTCGAAAGCCTTCTCCGCGTCGAGTGAGAGGACCGCCCTATGTCCGATCGTGTCTCTAGACATCTGCAGGTTAAGCTGCAGCCGTCTAATGTTAATAGCTGTTGACTTACCAGGCATAAAACCCGTTTGGTCGCCATGAATCAAGCTGAGGATAACAGTAGACAATCTGTTGGCCAAAACTTTAGCCGGCAGCTTGACATCTGTACACAAAAGCGATATGGGCCTATATGAGACCGGATCCAAGGGATCTTTACCTGGTTTGGGCAGTACAATGATAATGGCTTCACCCATAGATTTTGGTAAGGCGCCGTGTAATTCCGCCTGTTCGAACACCGTAAGGAGTTGTGGCAAAATAAAATCTCCATATTTTTTCAAGAATTCCCCAGGAATCCCATCCGCCCCAGGTGCCTTCTCGTTAGGAAGCCCTTTTACCGCTTCTAGTTCTTCCAGACTCAAAGGTGCCTCCAGACTATCCCTTTGCTCCGCCGTTAAAACCGGTAAACGCAGGGGTTCTAGAAACGTTTTGATCTCGTCTCCGGTACGCTGTAGTCTGGTGGTATACAGCAGTTTGCAGAATACTCCCAGAATACTTTGACTATCTGATACCCGACTACCCGCACTATCCTGGATGCATCCCACATAGGAAGGACCCTGCTGGGCTTTAATAATCGTGGCCAACATGTGTCCCGCACTGTCGCCCTCATCAAAATATTTTTGTTTCCAGAGAAATCGCTTACGATTCTCAACTTCAAGTTAGTGGTCCCTATACGTCCGTGGCGTTTCGGTCCACCTGGCCCTGTTCACCCCTGTGGGAGTTTCCACGTATGCATTTTCAGTATTTATAACCCTAGATCGCAATTCCTGTAAAAATTCTCTATTTTTGGATTTATGTCGTTGGATACGTTTGATGTATGCCCCCCTGACGAAGGATTTAAAGGCATCCCAGACTACAGCCGCGGAGGGCGATCCAGTATTAAACGACATGAATTCCTGCATCTCCGTCATCATTCCCGCATCGTCCTGCAGCAGAGTAATCCAGAAAGGGTTAAGTCTCCACTGACCCTTGGTTCCAATAGTGGTAGGATCCAGGCGTAGTTCCACCATAATGGGGGGATGATCAGAGATGCTTCTAGGCAAGTATTCCGCCCGTTACACAAACTCCCAACATCTGCTGATTTCCTAACGCTACGTCAATGCGGGAAAGCGAGTTATGGGAGCTCGAGTAACATGACAATAGTTTAGTATCAGGATTGCGTTTATCAAGAAACATCAACATGTCGTCGGCGTACAGTGCGATTTTCTTCCTCTATATTCCCGTACCGAAGACCTGTGAGGATCTTGGCCATATTTGTTGGGGATGGATTTCCGGAGGTGGGGATTTCCCTATGTCTATCCAAATTATGATCTAACACCATATTAAAGTCTCCCATTATAAGCGCGGGAGTGTTTGGTGACGCCTCCAAAAATGTCAATACATGTACGGCGAGTACGGCGGGGGAACATATGTCGCTACTATTAGCACCGTCTCCGCTACTATTAGCACAGTCTCCTGGAATATTGTACATTTCAAGCAGACCTGTCTGCCATACTGATCTATATTGGAATCGGAGCAACTGAACTGAATCTGCTTGTGTATTAACACACTAACCCCCATGGCGTGACTGGAGTATACTCAGTGGTGTGCCTGGCCTATCCATGGACTCCTTGGTCAAGTGAGTCTCCGAAAGACAAAAAAATGGCCGGTTGAAATTGTGTCAGCGAGTCGAATATTGCATATCTTTGCGGCGTCACCAAGACCCCTTACATTCCACGCGATCACATTAACCCCCATAGTGGTATGCAGAGGGCTACTTTATCAGACCATCTGGTCCTAAAGAGATGAGTTTATTGGTTTTGGTGCGGTTCCCCTAAACTGATAAGTAAAACATTCCAACACAAACTCATACCCATAATAACACGGGGATTAAAGCAGTGAGGTGAAAACAATACCCAGCGACCGCGGGCAACGCGAGCCGATACTGCGATAAAACAATTGACCAATAAACCCGTAGATCCACAGTTCCATCTTCCAGCCGGTTCCTCTCCCAGACTATTCCAGCATCTCGATCAGACCTGTATCCCTGCAATAACCGTGTAATAAACATAGAATTGTATGCTTCCCTATAAGGTGTAAACCCCGGAGATACAGTGTGCAGTGTGTTCGGTGACGTCACCGGCTCTGAGGGGCGGGCTTTAGCTCTGCCCTAGCCGTTTTACTGGCTAGGGCAGAGCTAAATCCCGCCCATCAGTGCCGGTGACGTCACCGGGGTTCCTGTCAGCCCCATGGAGAGCCCCGGTACGTCACCGGATCTCCAAAAAATGCCTTTGCCCTGCGCAATTTAGCGCAGGGCAAAGGAGAGCATCGGAGCATGAACTGCTCCGATGCTCATGTCAGGGGGGCTGCCGGGGGGGAAATGGAGGGATGTCCGGGTTCAGCTATGAACCCGGGCAACCCCTTTAAGTAGAAGCGGTCTTGGAGGGCCACCCGGTGGAGGAGCTCTGAATGGCACCCTGTGAGCACGTTTTATAGCAAACATGGAGGATAAAGAATCTGATCCAAAAGCCAATTCTCTAGGAATAACACAGCATTTGTACCCTCAGTTTTCTCCGGTACACCTATGAGCCTCAGGTTGTTCTGTCTGAGTCTATTTTGTAGATCGTCCGCTTTAGCCAACAAATATGACACCTCTCGAGTGATTGTCCCCGGGATTTTGGGTATAGAGCTGAGGACATGGGCTGCTAGATGGCCGCTAGCACATCCACAATATCCAGTCCCCATAGCTCTGTGTGCTTTTATGGTGTAAAAAAAACGATTTGATACATATGCAAATTAACCTGAGATGAGTCCTTCCTGTCCCTGACTCATCTCACATACAGGACTCATCTCAGGGTAATTTGCATATGTATCAAATCGTTTTTTTTTACACCATAAAAGCACACAGAGCTATGGGGACTGGGTATTGCGGATGTGCTAGCGGCCCATGTCCTCGGCTCTATACACAAAATCCCAGTGACAGGTTCCCTTTAACTACCCTCAGTATCATAGGAGCACAGCTAAGCTGTTAGGGGAAATGTATGTGAACAAGCTTGCTGACTGTTTCCATTAACAACCAGGAAACTTCTGAAGTTGATGGCTTAGAAGCTTTCCTGATTAGCCAATGTAAACGCCGAAATAGATTTACAGTATAGAAATCAAACTGGTTGCACCAGTAAGACTGGTGTAGTGCGTGAATTCTGTAGTATGACTTGCTCCCTAAATTGTGGCTTCTCTCCCTCCCATCTGCCTGGTGCCTTTTAATTAGAGGATTTCATAGCTGGATCCTACATTACCCTGAATTTTTGAAGCCAAAAGCCCAGGAGAGGCCTGACTGTCAGTGTAGGTCCCGTCTGCTAGAAGCCGCCTTGTCGCTGGTAGATGGGCCTGATCTTCTACCTCTCATACAGTAAGTACAGCAGGGATGCAGTTTGCACTTTCATGTATTCCCCGTTCACCTGTGCCTTTGTGCATTAAGCAGTGGCTGCTACTTGTAGTCCTTGTTTGCTTGTGTATTGCAGCTATGGGAGCGTGCACTGCACCCCTTTATACATAGTTTGGAGGTGCTGGTCTCTCTTTTACATTGTGGCTGGGTCTGTATTATGGCCGTGAGACTTAGACCCTCCCACAGTCCTAATTCTGTGGAAACGTGGGACGTGTTTCGGATCGGCCAGCGTCCAGTCACTACATTTCTATATGGCGTAATCCAGAATTCATTTTGAGGACTATTTTCGAAAATGGTGCAGAGTTTTTTGGCTATGCACCGATGTTTGAGAAGCCCCTTTGGCGCTACTCTGAGATTTCTGAGGCTGAAACATTCTGAGTGTTCTCCTGTAGATGTCCAGGTATTAGGAAGCTACAACCCCTAGAGAATACCGGGGGTTAAGGCCGGGCGATTAATCGAAGTAAAAGAATTAAACCGCCCTTTTAGTTCCCAACAATATTTTTTATTTTTTTTAATCCTCCTACTGATTACAGTTTATTCTGGAGCTCTGTATCAGCGCAGCACGTGCAGGTCTGTTCAGTCTGCCTGGTGTGGGCTTCAGGGACTCGGCAGACCCGCACGTGCTGCACTTACACAGCGCTGCAGATCACTGACTGTCGCCGGGCTGCTCTGATAGCGGCCGCCATCTGGTGCCAGACACAGCGGACACTTCCAGGCAAGCAGCCGACCAGAGAAGACCTGGCCTGCGGGGACAGCCTGTGTGTAGGAGGCTTGTCACGTGATGTGGCGCCTATTATAGCAGTGGACATGGCCCCCTATGTGCTGTCCGGGAGGTTGTAGTTGGAGGGCTGTATTTGGTGTTTTTTAACCCCTCGCTCCAGTGTATATATATATATATATATATATATAGGACACCCCTCTGTACAGTGTACCCCCTGATATACTGTGTACACCCTATGTACAGGACACTCCTCTATACAGTGTGTATATATCTGACACTCTGTCTGTACAGTGCAGTCACTCTATACAATACATCCCCTCTATACTGTACATTCCCTCTATACTGTACATTCCCTATATACAGGACACCCCCTCTATACAATACATCCCCTCTATACTGTACATTCCCTATATACAGGACACCCCCTCTATACAGGACACCCCCTCTATACTGTACATTCCCTATATACAGGACACCCCCTCTATACAGGACACCCCCTCTATACTGTACATTCCCTATATACAGGACACCCCCTCTATACTGTACATTCCCTATATACAGGACACCCCTTCTATACAGGACACCCCCTCTATACAATGCACCCCCTCTATACTGTACATTCCCTATATACAGGACACCCCCTCTATACTGTACATTCCCTATATACAGGACACCCCTTCTATACAGGACACCCCCTCTATACTGTACATTCCCTATATACAGGACACCCCTTCTATACAGGACACCCCCTCTATACTGTACATTCCCTATATACAGGACACCCCCTCTATACTGTACATTCCCTATATACAGGACACCCCTGCATATTCAGTGCACATGTTTTGTTTTGTTTTATCTTTAGTTAAAGGGGTTGTCCTATGAAAAATATTAGAATTTTTTTTTATCTGAACACTTTTGTAATTACAAGTTCAGTATATCCATTTAGTATCGATATTCCATGAAATCTCTCTGTACAGCGCCACCTGCTGTTTGCCATTTTTCTAATTTCTCTGTCCACCTTGCTGAGGTGGTCGCACATGTGCAGTTCTATCCTTCAACTGCCACCCGTAGAAAGGACACACCCCATGAGAGTGAATGCTGCCTAGCTGAAATAAATTTAGCAGAGCCACTGGAGCAATAAATGGGGAGATTTACGTGCGGTACGGGGCTGGTTCTACCTTTGTTAGATGTTGTCATGTACTGATATCGTATTTTCATTTTTTACATTTATCATGGGATAACCCCCTTAATTTAGCAAGAAAAAAAATAATCGTGATTATAATCAAGATTTTATTTTCTTTTTTTGCTGAAATCACTCAGCCCTACTGTAATTTCCCAAAAGGTGGCCTTGTAGCTTATGACGTGGCTGGTGAGGGCCACGTCTGTGTCCTGCTGATAATGATATGCCCGCTGCTAAAGCTGAAAGAGCCAGATCTCTGAAAACTGTCTACACATAACCCGCTGTGTGAATGGAGCCTAAAAGAAAGAAGGGTGTCTTTATATGCCATTGACGATTGACTAATAGATTTTGGATGCCGGAGTCACGGATGTCCAATGTACAACTCTGTTCTTATTAGATGTTGCAAATAACAAACTCTGCTCTGCTACATTTCAGCATTTGTGTGTGTTTGGCTTTGCAAGCAGGGCAGGAGAGAGAAGCTGAGCTGTCATCATGACACGGCATTTTTGTGGACAAACAGCAAAACAACCTTTGTGCCGGTGCCATGCGCTGCCGAGAGGGGAGGTCCCCTTTAAATGACTTGACCCTTTAAATTGTAACTGGTTTTATGTAAGTAAAGTTTTGGTTGTCCAATGAAAAGTTCTGCAACTTTCTAATAGACTCTGCTCCAATTTTCCCCGTGTTTGCAAATTTTTTAATGTCACATTTTTGTGTCACGAGTGGCATTTCTGCGCCATCCTCGCCACTTTTCCGACCAGCGACCCCGGGTCATTTATTTTTATTTGTGCCTAATTTCGACGAGGCCCCCTCCGTACATTAGGCGCATCCTCCAGCAGCACAGGTGATTTCAAAGATTTCTCCTTTTGTGTTTCAGGTCATTATCATTTTAAGATCTCTGCTTGCTGTCAGTGAATGGGAGCATACGTATTTACATCCACAGCTGAAGGGGTTGTGTTACCCTTGTAACCAGTCCGGACCATCCTCTGTGGGTTAGGCAGTCACATTGTAACAGACTGTCAGCAAGGAGTCCATACAGAGGATTGCCTAGACTGGAAGCAATTGTAGCAAACTCTCTGCTGTGAGAAGTATTAGGTGCAATAAATGAGGATTTTCCTGTTTGTCGCAGTTTGCCAGTTGTCAGTCCCGTTGATCTCTCAGGGCCACCTAGAGACCCCTCGCCAGCTCTCTCAGCTCTGCTATGCATAGACATGTCTGATTCAGTCTCTGCTTGTAGAATGTGAGACAGGGTCCGGTATCTGTGACCGGTTGTAAGCTGGTCCATTAGGGACGTGTCAGACAGAGCAGAGCCGGACCCGTCCCCTCTCCTGACTTGTCTGTTTTAGTAACTACTTGCATTCCCCATGTAATAACAATTGTGAAGCATCTATTCTTAGAACTGTATGATGTGATAATGCTCTGTTATTCCCACTAGAAGTTATGAATGAATTGCCTATATTCTGCAATAACGGTCCAGCTGGGTATTACCAATTGGGGTGTGTGTCACTTATTGGATAGTGTCAAATTGTGCAACTAGTAACTCCCAGCTGCACCTTCATTGCAAACTGCTAGCAGGAATACTAGAGGAATTGCACAACGAGAACTAACATGGCCGACACCGACATACACCACATCTTTATGATGAGGCGGTCACAGCCGATGGGGCGCAGCGCTCTGCTTCTTCGTCTCTGGGATCAGTAGGGCTTTCATGACCTGGACCACTACTGATCAAATCCACCCTGAGACCTCTGGAATACACGAAGCTGTGTGCGTCCTGTATTGGTGGCCATCACTGACCCCTGTGTAAACCCTTTCATCAAAGAAAAGGAAAAAATTTGCTGACAGCGTGGGTGGAATCCGCCCCGTCACGGGCAGATCTCCACGAAAGGGTTACGTTCTGGATTATTCCGTTAATCTCCGGCTATCGCTCCTGCATTGGAATTGTCATCCGATTTCTTTCTCTTTCTCTCCTTCCAGGATTTGCCTATTTAGGGACCAGCTCCGTCAGCAAGCAGGTGGAGTCAGATTTCCGAAAGACCAAGCTGGTCGTTCAGCACAACATGAAGATTGAGCTGCTTCCTGCCCTGACGGACAACTACATGTACCTCCTGATCGACGAGGAGACCAAGGAGGCCGCCATTGTGGACCCCGTACAGCCGAAAAAGGTAGACCTTCTGTTGTATGTGAGGCTGGATAGGGTGGGTTCTCCTCTTAGACAGAGCAGAGCCTTTGTGACACCAAAAACACACCTGATCCATCGAAGGCGTGGACTCCATAAGACCTCCTGAAGGTGTCCTGTAGTATCCAGAACCAAGACGTTCATCAGATCCTTTAAGTCCTGTACGTTGCTCGGTGTGGCCTCCATCCAACATTTGGAGGCCAAATCACCTTCAAATTATCCTGCTGAAAGGGCATACTCTACCATGAATGGAGGCATTTGTCTGTACCATGTTCAGGTAGGTGGTACGTGTCACATGCAAATGATGCCAGGGCCTAAGGTTTGCCAGCAGAACGTTGCCTGGAGCATCACACTGCCTCCGAAGCCATGTCTTCTTCCCATAGTGCATCACGGGTTAAAATATGAAACCAAAAATCTGGATTAATATTCTCTTACTGTTGAGTGTGTGTACAGCTCCTGTGCAGATCTGCGTGTCTCCATGGTTACAGACTACAAACAAGTCCTATGTAGTCTGATCCTGCAGTCATGTGTCCCTGTGTGGAGTAGCCATGCAGTTCTCTGATCACCTTCTCAGTATAGATTTATACTTTGCTTAATATCTTAAAACTTAATATTGTTAATATCTTGGTTTATAGGTTGTTGAAGCGGTCAAGAAACATGGAGTGAAACTGACGTCCGTCCTCACCACACACCATCACTGGTAGAGTGCAATTCAATTTATTGTTTTGGTTGCGCAGTTGCAGGGGGTGCACAGGTAGCGGGTACGTCTGGGCCCCAGGGGGGCTTTAAACCCTTCTGTCTCATAGGAGGACACCAGTATTATAAATGGAACATGGTAGGCTGTGCATTGGGACCCAGGAGCTTCAAGTCACCCCTCCGCTTCACCACACTTACACAGACAGAGCAGGAGACGAGAGACATGGTATCGGGGGTGTAATTGCCATCCAGGATCTGCGGGAAGAAGGGGGACAACAATGTGAGGATATGCAGCGTGTATATATGGAGTAGTGTGGTCTACTGTGTGCAATGGAAATGCACATGGACCAGCTTGGATATACAGGCCTCAGTGCGATCATATGTGACCAGTGTGGATATGCAGGCGCCAGTGTGAATATCCAGGGTCCAGTGTGGATATATAAGCACCAGTGTGGATATATAAGCACCAGTGTGGATATATAGGGTCCAGTGTGGATATATAGGGTCCAGTGTGGATATATAGGGTCCAGTGTGGATATACAGGGTCCAGTGTGGATATACAGGGTCCAGTGTGGATATATACGCATCAGTGTGGATATATACGCACCAGTGTGGATATACAGGGTCCAGTGTGGATATACAGGGTCCAGTGTGGATATGCAGGGTCCAGTGTGGATATGCAGGGTCCAGTGTGGATATGCAGGGTCCAGTGTGGATATGCAGGGTCCAGTGTGGATATGCAGGGTCCAGTGTGGATATGCAGGGTCCAGTGTGGATATGCAGGGTCCAGTGTGGATATGCAGGGTCCAGTGGGGATATGCAGGGTCCAGTGTGGATATGCAGGCGCCAGTGTGGATATGCAGGCGCCAGTGTGGATATGCAGGCGCCAGTGTGGATATGCAGGCGCCAGTGTGGATATGCAGGCGCCAGTGTGGATATGCAGGCGCCAGTGTGGATATATAGACACCAGTTTGGGTATAGAGGGAGTAGTGAGTATATATAGACACCAGTGTGTGTATTTTGGAAGCAGTGTGTTTGTGTGTGTGTATGTATGTGTATATATATATATCAAGTCAATCACACTTCTGCGAAATCAAACTGTCCACTTAGGAAGCAACACTGAGTGACAATCAATTTCACATGCTGTTGTGCAAATGGGATAGACAACAGGTGGAAATTATAGGCAATTAGCAAGACACCCCCAATAAAGGAGTGGTTCTGCAGGTGGTGACCACAGACCACTTCTCAGTTCCTATGCTTCCTGGCTGATGTTTTGGTCACTTTTGAATGCTGGCGGTGCTTTCACTCTAGTGGTAGCATGAGACGGAGTCTACAACCCACACAAGTGGCTCAGGTAGTGCAGCTTATCCAGGATGGCACATCAATGCGAGCTGTGGCAAGAAGGTTTGCTGTGTCTGTCAGCGTAGTGTCCAGCGCATGGAGGTGCTACCAGGAGACAGGCCAGTACATCAGGAGACGTGGAGGAGGCCGTAGGAGGGCAACAACCCAGCAGCAGGACCGCTACCTCCGCCTTTGTGGAGGAACAGGAGGAGCACTGCCAGAGCCCTGCAAAATGACCTCCAGCAGGCCACAAATGTGCATGTGTCTGCTCAAACGGTCAGAAACAGACTCCATGAGGGTGATATGAGGGCCCGACGTCCACAGGTGGGGGTTGTGCTTACAGCCCAACACCGTGCAGGACGTTTGGCATTTGCCAGAGAACACCAAGATTGGCAAATTTGCCACTGGCGCCCTGTGCTCTTCACAGATGAAAGCAGGTTCACACTGAGCACATGTGACAGACATGACAGAGTCTTGAGATGTCGTGGAGAACGTTCTGCTGCCTGCAACATCCTCCAGCATGACCGGTTTGGCATTGGGTCAGTAATGGTGTGGGGTTGCATTTCTTTGGAGGGCCGCACAGCCCTCCATGTGCTCGCCAGAGGTAGCCTGACTGCCATTAGGTACCGAGATGAGATCCTCAGACCCCTTGTGAGACCATATGCTGGTGCGGTTGGCCCTGGGTTCCTCCTAATGCAAGACAATGCTAGACCTCATGTGGCTGGAGTGTGTCAGCAGTTCCTGCAAGACGAAGGCATTGATGCTATGGACTGGCCCGCCCGTTCCCCAGACCTGAATCCAATTGAGCACATCTGGGACATCATGTCTCGCTCTATCCACCAACGTCACGTTGCACCACAGACTGTCCAGCAGTTGGCAGATGCTTTAGTCCAGGTCTGGGAGGAGATCCCTCAGGAGACCGTCCGCCACCTCATCGTTCCCCAGACCTCCATGGGTTGAAAAATTTGATTTCCATTTTTAATTTTTGTGTGATTTTGTTGTCAGCACATCCAACTATGTAAAGAACAAAGTATTTTAGAAAAATATTTAATTAATTCAGATCTAGGATGTGTTATTTTTGTGTTCCCTTTATTTTTTTGAGCAGTGTGTATATGTATGTGTGTATGTATATATATATATATATATAGCACAACATAGATATACAAGGAGCAGTCAGTGTATTTGGGAACCAGTATGGGTATACAGGGAGTGCAGAATTATTAGGCAAGTTGTATTTTTGAGGATTAATTTTATTATTGAACAACAACCATGTTCTCAATGAACCCAAAAAACTCATTAATATCAAAGCTGAATATGTTTGGAAGTAGTTTTTAGTTTGTTTTTAGTTTTAGCTATTTTAGGGGGATATCTGTGTGTGCAGGTGACTATTACTGTGCATAATTATTAGGCAACTTAACAAAAAACAAATATATACCCATTTCAAATATTTATTTTTACCAGTGAAACCAATATAACATCTCAACATTCACAAATATACATTTCTGACATTCAAAAACAAAACAAAAACAAATCAGTGACCAATATAGCCACCTTTCTTTGCAAGGACACTCAAAAGCCTGCCATCCATGGATTCTGTCAGTGTTTTGATCTGTTCACCATCAACATTGCGTGCAGCAGCAACCACAGCCTCCCAGACACTGTTCAGAGAGGTGTACTGTTTTCCCTCCTTGTAAATCTCACATTTGATGATGGACCACAGGTTCTCAATGGGGTTCAGATCAGGTGAACAAGGAGGCCATGTCATTAGATTTTCTTCTTTTATACCCTTTCTTGCCAGCCACGCTGTGGAGTACTTGGACGCGTGTGATGGAGCATTGTCCTGCATGAAAATCATGTTTTTCTTGAAGAATGCAGACTTCTTCCTGTACCACTGCTTGAAGAAGGTGTCTTCCAGAAACTGGCAGTAGGACTGGGAGTTGAGCTTGACTCCATCCTCAACCCGAAAAGGTCCCACAAGCTCATCTTTGATGATACCAGCCCAAACCAGTACTCCACCTCCACCTTGCTGGCGTCTGAGTCGGACTGGAGCTCTCTGCCCTTTACCAATCCAGCCACGGGCCCATCCATCTGGCCCATCAAGACTCACTCTCATTTCATCAGTCCATAAAACCTTAGAAAAATCAGTCTTGAGATATTTCTTGGCCCAGTCTTGACGTTTCAGCTTGTGTGTCTTGTTCAGTGGTGGTCGTCTTTCAGCCTTTCTTACCTTGGCCATGTCTCTGAGTATTGCACACCTTGTGCTTTTGGGCACTCCAGTGATGTTGCAGCTCTGAAATATGGCCAAACTGGTGGCAAGTGGCATCTTGGCAGCTGCACGCTTGACTTTTCTCAGTTCATGGGCAGTTATTTTGCGCCTTGGTTTTTCCACACGCTTCTTGCGACCCTGTTGACTATTTTGAATGAAACGCTTGATTGTTCAATGATCACGCTTCAGAAGCTTTGCAATTTTAAGAGTGCTGCATCCCTCTGCAAGATATCTCACTATTTTTGACTTTTCTGAGCCTGTCAAGTCCTTCTTTTGACCCATTTTGCCAAAGGAAAGGAAGTTGCCTAATAATTATGCACACCTGATATAGGGTGTTGATGTCATTAGACCACAACCCTTCTCATTACAGAGATGCACATCACCTAATATGCTTAATTGGTAGTAGGCTTTCGAGCCTATACAGCTTGGAGTAAGACAACATGCATAAAGAGGATGATGTGGTCAAAATACTCATTTGCCTAATAATTCTGCACGCAGTGTAGATGGTCCGGATTGGATATATAGGCACCATTATGGGTATACAGGGTCCAGTGTGGATATAGAGGGAGCAGTGAGTATACATAGGGCACAATATAGATATACAGGGAGCAGTCAGTGTATTTGGGAACTAGTGTGGGTGCTTGGGGTCCAGCTAATATAAAATCATGGTGTTGTTCCTGCAGGTTACAATACACACTTGTCATGTTTTACTTTTCTGCAGGGACCATGCAGGAGGCAATGAGAAACTCGTCAAAATGGTTTCTGGGTTAAAAGTCTATGGAGGAGACAGCAGGGTGGGAGCATTAACCCAGAGGGTTTCCCATCTGACAACATTTCAGGTGAGTTCCTTCGAGCAGTGAACGGCTCCTCCATATTCCACTCAGTGCTTCCCTGACAGAATAGGTATTGTTGGAAGCAGACACCCCTTTAAGTCATGTTGTGTCTCTTCGCGCATTTCTCGCACAGTTGCAGCAAAGCGTGCGCTACAGCTGCCGTGTGAATACCTTTCATCTCTCTCTTCCATTTTGAGTGCTGTCACTTTAAATGAACTGTAGCTCTTTTTGCTTGGCGTTAGGTGGGGTCCCTTCACGTCAAGTGTCTTTTCACCCCCTGTCACACTTCTGGTCACATCTGCTACTACGTGACGAAGCCCAACAGCTCCGAGCCGCCGGCAGTGTTCACAGGTGAGCGTGCAGGGGGGGGGGGGCAGATATTTCATGAACGTGCCTTGGTCACATGACCACATCTTTGACTACTTGCTAGGTCTGATTTCTTTACCATAAAACTGCAGTTGTCACGTCTACATCACTTTTCTCGTAGGTGACACTCTCTTCGTGGCCGGCTGTGGCAAGTTCTTTGAAGGGACAGCAGAAGAAATGTACCAGGCCCTGATTGAGATATTGGGGCGGCTTCCTCCAGAGACGGTAATGGCTCACAGTAGTTTTATATTTTTGGATCTGGCTGAACGTTATTGTGCATTGAATATTATAATATTTTATATTATATTTAGATTTAATATTATATTCTACCTCCCTCCTGTAGAGAGTCTACTGTGGACACGAATACACAATCAACAACCTTAAGTTTGCCCGCCATGTGGAGCCCAACAATGAGGCCATCAAACAGAAGCTAGCCTGGGCTAAGGTGAGGAGGACGGAAATGTCTGGATTTTCATCTTAATTACTACTGCCTGCAGCGACACTGCAGTACTGTGTTCTGCGCATGTGTACTGAGCTTAAAGGGGTTGCTGGGTTCAGAGCTGAACCCGGACATACCCAGAGTTTCACCCAGGCAGCCCCTGGGTGATGCTCCGATGCTCTCCTTTGCCCTGCGCTGAATCGCGCAGTGCAAAGGCATTTTCAGGAGTTCCAGTGACGAACTGGCCTCTCCTTAGGACTGCCAGGCAGAGGCTTCTGCCCAGCAGTGTATTCGGTGACGTCGCCGGCACTAATGGGCAGGCTTTAGGGCTGCCCTAGCCTGTAAAACGGCTAGGGCAGCGCTAAAGCTGGCCCATCAAAGCTTCCACCCGGCAGTGTGTTATTGTAAATAAAAAAAGCCCTTGGCCTGCGCGATCCTGCGAAGGGCAAGGGAGCGCATCAGAGCATGACATGCTTCGATGCTAACATCAGGGGCGCTGCTTTGGTGAAAATATAGGTATGTCCAGGTTCAGATCTTAACCGGGACAACCCCTTTTAAAGTATACTGATGACTAGTGTTGAGCGAACTTGTGGTTTAAGTTCGGCGTCTAAAGTTCGGGTTATCGAAGAATCCCGTTATGGATTCCAAATTCCGTTATGATCCGTGGTAGCGGAATCCATAACGCGATTCTTCGATAACCCCTAACTTTGGACGCAGAACTTAAAACACAAGTTCGCTCAACACTACGTACTGATGACCTATCCTTAGGATAGGTCATCAATCTCACATTGGCAGGGGCCTCACACCCAGGATGCCCGCCGATCACATCCTTGCAGCTCACCAATCACAGCGCTGTCCATTGTGTTTTGGCTGTGTTTGGTATTGCAGCTCAGCCCCATTCACTAGAATAAGACTGGGCTGCGCCTATGCCATGTGACCGATGATGTCACATGACCTAAGAAGAGGCTGCGACGCTCACATGAGCACCGCGGCCTCTTCAAACAGTTGATCTGCAGGGGTGCTGGTAGTTGATGACCTATCCTGAACATAGGCCATCAGTATCAAAGTCTCGGACAACCCCTTTAAAAGGGTTAAAAGCATTATAAAACCAAATAGAAATAAAGGGGAGATAAATGCCAACCCATACCGACACCATCACAGCCCCGTTATAGGGAATCTGGTATAATTACTTAAAGTTTGATGTTGACCGCGATGCTAGGCAGGCTCGTCCCCATCGCGGCCTGCTTTTGGCTGCTCCCCATCACTGGATGTTTTGGGAGATGCAGCGGCGGCTGTGCGGAGATCAGGAACTACGCGGGTGCTTGGGACAGACTGGTTGCTACAGGCACGGTGCCCGACAACCCCCATATAAAAGACACTGGTTGTCAGGCAGTGTGTCCGTAGCAACCAGGCTGTCCGACGTGTCTGAACTGAAAGATTTATTGACGCTGAACTACCAGCAGCAGAACAGGAAAGAAGCAGCAGAAGCAGTACTGGTGGTGGTGGTAGTAGTAATAATAGAAGTAGTCCATTCATTTTTCCGGTCTTCAAGAACCTACCCTTTGTCTTACCTTTCAGGAAACGTACAATAACGGAGAACCCACCATCCCCTCCACGCTGGCTGAAGAGTTTACATTTAACCCTTTCATGAGAGTCAGGTAGGTGAACAGCCCCCTGACTTAACAGAACACTCCAGGTAGAAATGGTCCACTTCGTTATGCCCGATGCAGAGACTGAGGGGCGGAGCCTGACACCATCCTGTGTGCTGCTCCGTGCGCTGGGGCCCAGCAGACACCTATCCTGGCTCACTGCTCCCTCAGTTTTGTCTTTTATTGTTTTTATTGTCAGTGACAATTATTTCATAAAGAATATTTCTATTTTTTTGCAATATATATTGTGGTCTCTATGAGCTTTAAATCCCCTGCCTAGACGGCATGATACAATTCTGTCTATACCTGCAGCCACCACTAGAGGGAGATCACTGCATACAGAGTATACATTGAACTCAATGGGGGGAATTTATCATGAGGTGAATATTTGAGTCTGTTGGAATACTTTGACACATTTATCAAATGTCACAAGTTGTTTGATAAATTTTGTCTTATCCTTAAACCTGACACATTTGTCTAGAAAAGTTACTCCAGTTTTCCCACTCCACCCTCCTCTTTGAGTGAGATTGTGACTTTTTAAAAAAGTTTCACTGATAAATCTGGAATCAAACGTATTAACACAGCTAACCAAACCCACTTCCCCACCCATATTTCAAAATTGGAGTGAGTGGTGTAAAAATGCAAAAAGTCTCAACATTTTTGCTTAAGTGAGCTCAAAAGGGGCAAACACCGCATTTTGAGAAGTCAGGAGTAAAGGTGCGATAAATCAGGGCCAATTGGTGTAAGCCTGTAAGCTCCCTCTAGTGGTGGCAGCAGGCAGACAGAATTTTACCTTGTAACTGTCTACGCAGGGGATTTGGACCACTGTATCAGAAAAACTGAGCTATGAGCGCTTCAGATATATACAAAGAAAGTCATCAGCACAGAATCTTGGATCTGAAAATGAAATGGGGTTAAAAGGTGGAGATTCACTGTAAGGGTTGGTCAAATGCACTGCATCATTGGATGCCGATGGGTTCTTTTCACACTTGGATTTTTGTGTCCTTTGGCGCATCTAGTAAACGGACCCACAAACTGGCAAAGTGGCATCTGTCCCCATGTTAAAAATAAAATAAAAACTACTGCACGGTATACATTTTGTACTTGACGCATGGAATAATGCGGTCTGATCTGTTATTCAATGAGGCTAAAAAACTAAAATCCAAGAGGATACAGCCAAGGCCAAAAGAACACTTTTCAATGTAATGGGGGCCTATGGGTCCGTTTTATGGATGCGGCGACAAGGTGTTAAAGGAGTTAGCAACGCTGCATCCTATGGCAGCCCTCCAGTTCTTGGGCAGCAGGCAGGGCCGCATATAATGGACATTTCTGTATAACCTTGACCATAGCTAGGCTACTCAGGCTAGTTTCATATTAGCGGTAAATTCTCCCGGCAGGCTGTTCTAGCAGAGTAACAGCCTGCTGGAAGACATCATATGCTATCTGACCTCGCCGGTACCATTATAGTAGGACTCGGCAGGGAATCCAGCCTGTTTCCGACATCGGTGCCGGGATTCATCCGGACAAAAACCGGCTGCTCGCACTAGTGCTGGATACAGGCTGGATCCCTGCTGAGTCCCATTATTGTCAATGGGGCTTGGCGGTTCTCTGGTTTTTTTTCCGACTGTGCCGGATACAATGTCTTCCGACAAGGCTGTTCCTATGCCGGAAAAGCCTGCCGGACGAATTTACCACTAGGGTGAAACTAGCCTTAGGTGTTGGTCTCAGACAATCATGGCGTCCAGCATGTATGGGCCCCAGAATTTCCCAGTGCAGAGATGGTGGACTTGCTGTGGGGCCCTACAATAAGATACTGTAGATTTTCCTATATGCTCTTCTCCTGATTGGATTTGCTGTTTCCCCCCCACAGGGAGAAGTCAGTGCAGCAGCACGCAGGGGAAGACGACCCAATCTCCACCATGGGCGCAATCCGCAAAGAGAAAGACAATTTTAAGGTGCCAAAAGACTGAATCCAGCGCTGCGCCCCCAAATTCTGCTTCCAGATCATATTTTCCTTTTGATTATCCCGGGAGGGAGATCCAATCAGCTTGTCTTGTCCAGCCGTCTCCACTTTATTTTATTTTTTGCTTTCTCCCAAGACAAACTCTCCGAGTGCAAGGAGTTCTGCGGATGTGCAAAAGGACGCTGCGTGAGCGTGCAAAAAAAATCCGGTCAGCAAGCGTGGCTGGTGTGTCACATCTGGTGCAAGCTTTGCTTTTTCTTTTTCTGCCTTCTCCGGCGGGCTTCAGGAAATAAGACTCTGCACACTCTGGCGTCAAGACGGACACCAGGACTGGACCCTGAATGCGACCCCAGCGACTTACAAGGGTCCATCCAGGTTTCGTCACTTTGACGCGTGCTAACGTTGCTTTTTTTTGCCACCAGTCTTATCGCCAGTGTGAACAAAGTCTAAAGATGGGGGGGGGAAAGTGGTGCAAGGAGTTTTTTTATTTAGCTGCTAATATATATGATCGCTGTGTACATACGGGCAGATATTCAGACGTTGTGTTTGGGTTTTTAGACACTACAGAGTGAGTGAAAATTCAGGAATAGATGGCATCGTCCCTATCGGCCACCCCAATGACACTAAGCTAGAATTCACTTTAGTGGGAGACATTCTGCAGTTACCAGCTTTGTCCAACAGTGGATGGAGCTGTTTAGTTATGGCACCAGAGCTACAAGGGAACAGCGTGGGTGCGGGGTGTCAGACCCCCACTGATCTTATATTGATGGCCTTTCCTGAGTATAGGCAATCAATATCCGGTCCTGGACAACCCAGGGTGCACTTAGGCTACTTTCACACTTGCATTTACATTTTCCAGTATGGAGATCCGGCAGAGGATCTCAATACCGGAGAAAAAACGCTTCCGTTTTGTCACCCATTCATTGTCAATGGGGACATAACGTAACAGAACGGAGTGCTCCAAAATGCATTCCGTTACGTTTAGTTGCGTTCCCATACCGGAGAGCAAGCCACCACATGCTGCGGTTTTCTTTCCGTCCTGGGATGCGGAGCAAAACGGATTCGGCATGACCCACAATGCAAGTCAATGGGGACAGATTGGTTTTCTCTGACACACTAGAAAACGGATCCGTCCCCCATTGACTTTCAGTGGAGTTCATGACTGATCCGTCTTGGCAATGTTAGAGATAATACAACCGGATTGGTTCATAACGGATGGAGGCGGTTATATTATCAGTAACGGAAGCGTCTTTGCTGAGCCCTGCCGGATCCAGGCAAAAACGCTAGTGTGAAATTAGCCTAACACTGGTACTCCAGTAATCTGTGGGGAACTCCGGCCGGCAGGTGTTCAGCTCTGCTGCAGCGCCACCACAGGGGAAATAAAGTATTACTGTTGAAATCAACAAGCTGACTGTGTAATGCAGACAGGTTGGGCCTCATGAGCAATTCTTTGTAGTCGCTCTAATTCCTGAGGGTCATGAAAACGAAACCACCTTTTCTTAAGGCCCCTTTCACACGGGCGAGTTTTCCACGTGGGTGCAATGCGTGAGGTGAACGCATTGCACCCGCACTGAATCCGGACCCATTCATTTCTATGGGGCTGTGTACATGAGCGGTGATTTTCACGCATCACTTGTGCGTTACGTAAAAATTGCAGCATGCTCTATATTGTGCGTTTTTCACGCAACGCAGGCCCCATAGAAGTGAATGGGGCTGCGTGAAAATCGCAAGCAAGTGCGGATGCGGTGCGATTTTCACGCATGGTTGCTAGGTGACGATCGGGATGGGGACCCGATCTTTATTATTTTCCCTTATAACATGGTTATAAGGGAAAATAATAGCATTCTGAATACAGAATGCTTAGTAAATTAGGGATGGAGGGGTTGAAAAATAAAAATATTAAACTCACTTCATCCACTTGTTCGCGCAGCCCGGCTCGTCTTCTGTCTTCTTCTTTGATGACCTGGGAAGAAAAGGACCTTTGGTGACATCACTGCAATCATCACTTGGTCCATCACCATGGTGATGGACCAAGTGATGAGCGCAGTGACATCACCAAAGGTCCTTTTCCTCCCAGGTCATCAAAGAAGAAGACAGAAGACGAGCCGGGCTGCGCGAACAAGTGGATGAGGTGAGTTTAATATTTTAATTTTTATTTTTCAACCCCTCCATCCCTAATTTACTAAGCATTCTGTATTCAGAATGCTATTATTTTCCCTTATAACCATGTTATAAGGGAAAATAATAAAATCTACACAACACCTAACCCAAACCCGAACTTCTGTGAAGAAGTCCGGGTACCAAACATGCCGATTTTTCTCACACGCATTAAAACGCTTTGTACTCGCTCAGAAAAATCTTGCATTTTCCCGCAACGCACCCGCATCCTATCCCGCCCTCACCCGCGGCGCCCCTGTGAAACAGGCCTAAGGGGTTCCCTAATTTAAAAAGACCATTTTATATACCCTATTATGGAATACCACGGTGTGCACTCCGATCTGCTATTTTCGGCACTCCCATAACAATGAATGGAGGGTGGCCACGCGGTGTGCCACTTTGTGGGCTCCGTTCTAAGGATAGGTGCAGACCCGTACCTATCAGACATTGGGGGCATATCCTAGCGATGTCCAAGATGGCAATGCCCCTTTAAATGGGAGGGGTCCTCTGTTCATGATCATGATCTACATGCCAAACTCGGGAAAGCAACCCGTTATCAAGAGCGTCCTTTGCTCTGGAGGACCCGTCCAGTCCACAGCATTACACAAACAACCCCATTACATTAATTGTGTAATACTCAGTTTCCCCTTTGGAGGCACTGCAGGGAAAATGAGCACTTACTACCAGGCTTCTTAGCAGATCACATCAGATTGCTAGGGATCCCAGCAGGAGGACACTTGGCAGTCACTTTATTCTCAAGAGACCCTTCTAACAAGTAGGGATTGTCCAAAGCGTAGAACCCCTTTAATTTAGAATTCCATAATAACACATTAGAATATGGGTTTTCTAAACTGGGCTCCTCTAGTTCTAGTGTCTATCGTACAGATAAGGGTGGAGGTTCCTGAATTTTGGCTCACCCTCATTTTTTATTACGTGTACTCACCAGCAGCGGCCCACAGCAGGGCTTTTGTGTGTGATTTTTGTTTTTCTTTACTTGAATATACAGTAGCCCTAGGGAGGGGGCTACGAACTAGGCCCCCCCTCTTCACCAAGCTTGGATAATCACTATCAGTCTCCTCTGCATTTTTTTTTTTTCCACTCCGTTACGTGTGCGCTTCCGAAATGCAGAATGTGTCACTAAAGTTCCCTAATTGTTGCAATAATGACTTATGTATATAACATTATAAAGACAAAAAATATATATATTTATCACTGCTAACGTGCCAGACTACACCGACGAGTCATTCAGGGAAACGCGGCGCTGCAAGCCAAAATGTCTCAGTTTCAAAGATTAGTAGGTGACTATTACAGAAACAGATATTAGGGGTATGTAGACTTTTGCAACCATTTTTATTGCTCCAGTACTTATAAAATAATAAATGACTTGTAAATCGTTTTGATTTTAAAACAACTTTGGGGGTCATTTATGATTAGATATATGCCACTTTTTGCCGTATATCTGTCGCAGATTGTCGCAAAGGGGATTTGCGGACGAATCTGCGACTTCTTCACCTTCCACGCCGCGTATGTCGGTTCTAAAAAAGGGGCCCGTCTAATTTTATCATTTCCTACTGCAGTTTTTGGCATAGAAAACTATCTTTCTCTTCTACTGTCTATAGAGAGAGTGGCAGGACACATAGTTGCAAGTTTAGACTACACGGGGCTTGTTTGTAGTCTGTTACCTTGGAGACCCATAGGTCTACATAGGAGCTGTAGACCCAAAACAGTAAGAGATTTTAAATCAAAGCGGTATAGTTTTTCATTCTAGAGTCAGGACTGGTGCAATAATATTGCTGCAAACTGAACTATCTATCATACCATCAGGAGTGTAGCTTGAATCTCCTCCCAGGCCCTAGTGCAGAAAGTGAGCGGCTGCACAGAGCTTCTCCGACGATCGCAGCTGATCGGAAGGTGTTAGAGGAGCAGAACCGGCAAGGCTTATTTCTTAAAAGGGGTTGTCATGTTAAGACTACCCCTTTCATTTTTTGGGTTGTCTCCTTGTTTTAGTTGGAAGACCCCTTTAAGGGCGAGCGTTGGAGCCTTGGATGTGGGTGCATTAAGGCATTTGCCGCTGTGTGTAATGATCCAGCATAATAAGAGTTCTTCTGTGGTCGGAGCTCATTGTGGTTGTGTGTAATAACATTGTGAATGTCCGTTCTGCAATAAATCGCACATCACAGTGACACGTTGTGTGCCGCCCGTTACTTCCACACAGTGTATGGCTGCGGAGCCTCACATCAGGATATCGCCTCCCGAGGAGCTGCATGATCGGTGGGATACCTAGGCCTCTTTCACACGAGCGTGATGTATTGACTCCGGGTGCGTTCAGTGAAACTCGCACCATTTTGCAAGCAAGTTCAGTCAGTTTTGTCTGCGATTGCGTTTTGATGCATTTTTCAGGCGCGTGATAAAAAATTGAAGGTTTACAAACAACATCTCTTAGCAACCATCAGTGAAAAACGCATAGCACCCGCAGGGCTCCAGATGGCGATCAAAACGGTCGCCAATGCGCCTTAAAATTTGCAGATGGCGACAAGACTTTTTAGTCTTGTCGCCATTTGCGACTGTACCGCCGTGCTCCTGCGCAGCCTAAGTTCTCTTCACTAGCACACGGCACAGTGGAGAAGGAAGGAGTCCCTCCCTCTCCACTGTGACGCTGCCGCCACTACCACCAATGGGGAGATAGCAGGGAGGAGGAGGGGAGGAGCTGTCGCCACTGCGCCGCCAATGAATGTAATGTAAAACATAAGTGTCTGCAGCGGTATCACAGACCCGGCACCCGGCCTCAATAACAGGGCATGCGATCCGCGGCCATTAACCCCTCAGGTGCCCCAGATCGCATGCCCTGTTATTGAGGCCGGGTGCTGGGTCTGTGATACCGCTGCAGACAATTGTAGGACCTTTCGTGGGTCCAAAGAATATGAACTTAGTAGCAGGCTGCATAGAGCGGCGCCCAGGGATCTAAGTGCACTTACTATTATTCCTGGGCGCCGCTCCGTTCGTCCGCTGTGGCCCCCGGTATTTTCAAAATTCAGAGCAAGGAGGAGGAGACGCCAGTGTCTCTGCTTCTCCCTGACAGCATCGCTGTCCAATCACAGCTCAGAACTCAGAGCCAGGGAGAAAAAAACCTCCCTGGCTCTGAGCTGTGATTGGACAGCGCTGCTGTCAGGGAGAAGGAGAGACACTGGCGTCTCCTCCTCCTTGCTCTGAATTTTGAAAATACCGGGGGCCACAGCGGACGAACGGAGCGGCGCCCAGGAATAATAGTAAGTGCACTTAGATCCCTGGGCGCCGCTCTATGCAGCCTGCTACGAAGTTCATATTCTTTGGACCCACGAAAGGTCCTCTTTAATTACATTCATTGGTGGTGCAGTGCGCCCCCCCCCCCCCCCCTATTATCACTGGCCACAAGTCGTCGTCCCCCCCCCCATTGTTATATGGTGGCCACAGGGTCCCACCCCCTTCATTGGTGGCAGTGGCAGATTACACTGCTGGTGCTCAGATCGTTACCATGGCAGCCAGGACGCTACTGAAGCCCTGGCTGCGATGTTCAGCTCCCTGCTGCCCTGTGCACAGAGCCCAGGGCAGCAGGGAGAGTGTACGATCCTATTCACCCTGATAGAGATCTATCAGGGTGAATAGGACAAGGGATGAAAAGATCCAGGTTCTAGTCCCTAAGGGAAGAAATGGTTATTAAATAAAAAAAGTAAAAAAAAACACCAAAATACTAAAAGTTTAAATGGCCCCCTTCCCAGTTTTACATATGTTTATTCTTTATTGTTTTTAAATTTTATATTACATATCGCCACGTCCCAAAAAGTCTGAGCTATTAAAATATAAAAAAATATTTCCGCTCGGTGAAGGCCGTAACAGATAAAAAAAACCTCTAAACCACGCAATTCGCCATTTTTAGTCACCTTGTCCCCCAGAAGATGTCCCTGGATGTGAGAGGCATGTGGTGCTGTTTTCTCCTATATGTAGTGCTGGCTCACTACTGTCACCTGCGTCTCATCCTCTCAAAGTCCTTTTTTTTTAAATGATATGCATTTTAAATTTTGCGACTAAAAAAATGTAATTTGGCTCCTAAATTTTTTAGTTTAGGAGCCAATGGCTCCTGGTCATTTTTTTTTGTCTGGAGCACTGACCCGCACCTGCTTCCGGATGCAATGCGTTTTTCACTGAAGCCCTATTCACTTCTATAGGGACGGGGCTGCGTGAAAAAACGCAGAATATAGAACATGCTGCGTTTTTCACGCAACGCAGAACTGATGCGTGAAAAAAAAAACCGCTCATGTACACAGACCCATTGAAATGAATGGGTCAGGATTCAGTGCGGGTGCTATGTGTTCACATCACGCATTGCACCCACATGGAAAACTCGCTCGTGTGAAAGGGGCCTTACATGGACGTAGCTGATAATCGGGAACACCGTTCTGCCCCGCAGTGTATCTAAGCAATGGTGTGAGACTGTCTGCTGCTAAGCTGCTGTATCTAAGCCTATCCTGTGTGATACTGTCTGCTGAGCCACTGCATCTAAGCCTTTGATGTGTGATACTGCAGGCTGAGCTGCTGTATCAGGCAGAAATGGCTAATAACAGGGAGCAATGGAGAGGAGATGGTGAAGGGGGTGATTAGTGTGATCCTTTTGGTGCGTCAATGACTCCTCAATCTATATCAATCAGAAATCAGCAAATCTGTGTCTTTAATGGCGCTGCCCCTTTAACAAAGAACCGCATTTTGCAGAGCTCATCATCCCGGCTGTAGCTGGAGGACACAGAGGCGACCGGAGGATCCCAAACCAATACACTGCTAGGAAAATAAAGAAACCCCGAACCTAAGGTGGCGGAGACATGACACATTTCAGGATCAGACCTTTTCATCTGGTGCTTCACGTCGTCTCCCTGCAAATGGCGCTATTGCAAAATGACCCAGTGATCTCCACGTGTTACCCCTTGTGTGTACATAGCTCCTGTATTGCCTGATAATAAATATGTGGTAATTAGAAAAAAATGTAAAGCAAAATCAAAATTTTAAGATCTCTATCTGTAATACTAGCTTGTTACCACTAGGTGGCAGACTATGAGCACTGTTCGTTCGCACTGGAATGAGTCCTTTGTGCTGGTGCAACAACATATCCAGGCAGATAAACAGGGCTCAGGAAAATTCCTATAATTCGGCATCAGTAAGATCTGGTTGGTGCCATATTATCAGATTGGAGGAGTATTGAAAAGTAGACAAATCTCACCTGCTGCTAACACCAGAACTTCCTGGATTATTGAGGAGAGACTTCACGGAAAATAGATGTATACATAATGTACACAGTCCAGTCCCATTATTCTGCAGCACAGACAGCAGCTAGATGGGCTGGGGGGGGACGGGACTCCATTAGGTTCTGGTAGGTTGTCACATGTATCTGGAGCCATGCTGACGGCAGTGTATCCTACAGCTGCTTGGGGGGGGGGCGGGGATCCATAGAGCGACCACAACCATCAAGGTTCCAGTCTGGGGAATTAGGGGCCAGGATAGTACTTTGAAGTCTTGGTCATGCTCTTTCAAGAAGATCTCATCCGCCCCAGGGGAGACAATCAGCATGTATGGGTGTATATGATCTGCAAGGAGGGATTCATACCCATATCGGTTAGAGTGCCTTCCACATGATGAGTGGCCCAGAGGATGCCAGGAAAACCTTCCCCGGACCATAACGCTGCCACCACCAGCTTGTGTTCCTCCAGCAATGGCTGCAGAGTGTTTCTTCTCTGTTTCTCACCTGACGCCAACGTCCATCCGTTCCATGAAGCAGAAGACGTGACTCATCGGAGAAGACGACCCTCTGCCAATCAGCGGGTCCTATTCCGATACTGCCACGGAGAGTGAAGCATTTTCAGTCGATGCAGCTTCATCAGCAGAGGAGCAGTGCCCGTCCGTCTGCTCCGGAGCCCCATACACAGCAGGGTTCTCTGAACTGTAGTGTTAGGCTGAGTTCACAGGGCGAGATTTCCGCGCGGGTGCAATGCGGGAGGTGAACGCATTGCACCCGCACTGAATCCGGACCCATTCATTTCTATGGGGCTGTGCACATGAGCGGTGATTTTCACGCATCACTTATGCGTTGCGTGAAAATCGCAGCATATTCTATATTGTGCGTTTATCACGCAACGTAGGCCCTATAGAAGTGAATGGGGCTGAGTGAAAATCGCAATCAAGTGCGGATGCGGTGCGATTTTCACGCATGGTTGCTAAGATGACAGTCTATTCACTGTATTATTTTCCCTTATAACATAACATGGTTATAAGGGAAAATAATAGCATTCTTTAATACAGAATGCTTAGTAGGTGGTCAATTGAGGGTTAAAAAAATAATTAACTCACCTTCTCCTTTTGATCGCGTAGCTGCCGGTCTCTTCTTACTTCTTTAATCATGAGCTGCCGGCTAAAGGACCTGTGGTCACATCACATGGTCCATCACTGTATTCTGTATTAAAGAATGCTATTATTTTCCCTTATAACCATGTTATAAGGGAAAATAATAACATCTACACAACACCGAACCCAAACCTGAACTTCAGTGAAGAAGTTCGGGTCTGGGTACCACAGTCAGTTTTTTATCACGCGCGTGCAAAACGCATTGCACCCGCACGATAAAAACTGAACAACGGAACACAATCCCAGTCAAAACTGACTGCAATTGGGTACCTACTCGCGCGGGTTTGCCGCAACGCATCCGGACACGCTCGTGTGAACTGAGCCTTAGGGTCCATTCACACGTCCGTAGAATGGGTGCGGACCCATTCATTCTCAATGGAGACGGAAAGGATGCGGACAGCGCACATTGTACTGTCCGTATACGCATTTCCGGTCCGCGGCTCCCGAAAAAATAGAACATGTCCTATTGTCCGCAATAGGGGACAAGAATAGGCATTTCTATAGGGGTGTCGGCCCGGTATATTGCGGATCCGCAAAACACTACGGATGTGTGAATGGACCCATTGACACACGTCTGGTGCCCCTGGTTCATTTTGGTGGTGGGCTGCTCCACTGTAGGGTGTCGCTCTGCCCTCACAAACCTTCATACCCGACGTTCACCTCTCACATCCATGGCACGTGGTGCTCTGCAGATTCCACGTCATTCACAATGGTGACATTTGCCCACTCACCATACAAGAACAGTTCATACTGTGCAGGTTCATAAATACCGCCCCCAGGGCCCAAAAGCCGATAATCATCCCCCTTTTTACCCATGACAGCAACAAGGACGTGTGCAGATGGCCTATCACACCTTATATACCCACCGAGCCAGCTCAGCACACGGGACTTCCATCATGAGCAACGGGCTGCCAACACCAAAAGTAGGAAGAGGTCATAATAATGGGACCTACTGTATACATTATGTTGCTTATTCTGGAACTTCTGAAACAGCCAGTTCCTGTTAACCAGCAGAATAGTGAGTGCAGCTCTGGAGTATAATACAGGATGTAACTCAGGGTCAGTACAGGATAAGTAATGTAATGTATGTACACAGGGACCGCACCAGCAGATCAGTGAGTGCAGCTCTGGAGTATAATACAGGATGTAACTCAGGATCAGTACAGGATAAGTAATGTATGTACACAGTGACTGCACCAGCAGAATAGTGAGTGCAGCTCTGGAGTATAATACAGGATGTAACTCAGGATCAGTACAGGATAAGTAATGTAATGCATGTACACAGTGACTGCACCAGCAGAATAGTGAGTGCAGCTCTGGAGTATAATACAGGATGTAACTCAGGGTCAGTACAGGATAAGTAATGTAATGTATGTACACAGTGACTCCACCAGCAGATCAGTGAGTGCAGCTCTGGAGTATGATACAGGATGTAACTCAGGATCAGTACAGGATAAGTAATGTAATGTATGTACACAGTGACTCCACCAGCAGAATAGTGAGTGCAGCTCTGGAGTATAATACAGGATGTAACTCAGGATCAGTACAGGATAAGTAATGTAATGTATGTACACAGTGACTGCACCAGCAGAATAGTGAGTGCAGCTCTGGAGTATAATACAGGATGTAACTCAGGATCAGTACAGGATAAGTCATGTAATATATGTACACAGTGACTGCACCAGCAGAATAGTGAGTGCAGCTCTGGAGTATAATACAGGATGTAACTCAGGATCAGTACAGGATAAGTAATGTATGTACACAGTGACTCCACCAGCAGAATAGTGAGTGCAGCTCTGGAGTATAATACAGGATGTAACTCAGGATCAGTATAAGTAATGATTGAACACAGTGAGTAAATGTTTATATGTAGATTCATTTTATATGTGAACTGTAAAATAGGGTCTGAAGGTGAACATATGCTTTAAATATATAGATGCTATTTTTGCTGAGTCCAAAAATAAGTAAACAGCGGCCATCATCTCTTACACAGCTCAGTTATCCCTTTAAAAATTACCCAAACTTTTACTAAAGCTTTCTGAATGGCCTAAAATAATTACGGTAATAATTAATTTTATTAATTGATTATGCTCTCCAAGTCCCGTGTGCCCATTGCACTTCAGATTCAGTACATCGCTGACTTGCCGGAGGTGTATGGACTCCACTGTACTGGAGCAATGGGGGGCCACAGTGGATGTGGTAGAGGCAGGAGCACACATCGCTGCTCTTGCCTGTGCCCCCTCGGCTCGGATAAAAGCTGGCATAGCCTGCACCAATGTGCTATGCAGGAATAGGATGCATGTGAGCTTTTAGCTGAGCGTAGCGGGCAGGAGCAGCAATGTGTGCTCCTGCCTGTATGACCTCCATTGCTCCAGTACAATAGACTCTGTACATCGCCAACAAGTCAACGATGTACGAATATACTGAATCTACAGCTCGATGCGCACACAGGACTTTACGTACCTATTCGCTTAGTGACAAAATCAATTAATAAAGTATATGAGAAAAATGATATTTAGGCCATTTGAAACAAGAAACTTTAGTGAAAGTTTTGGAAGAGGGTATGTAAATGAGCTCCTAGTAAACTCTGGCTTATTTATTATCCAAGTCATGTCTCAAGGTCTGTTTAAAAGGTCGACCATTGACTTATAGGATAGCTGCCTTACATCTGGTGGCATCGGAGGCAGAGCTTGTGAAGGGCTCATGCACCGGACCGTATGGCTGTGGTGTTCGTATTGCGGACTGTAAATGGTGGGTCCACAATACACAGACACCGGCCGTGTGCACTCCGTGGTGTGGATGCAGACCCATTGACTTAAATGGGTCCGCAATCTGCCAGATACGGCCAAGGATTGGTAATCTCCTACCTCTTGCAGAGCGGAGGCATGGATCGGGGTCCGTGTCACCACACCACAAGATAACACACCTCCTATCTTTTGTCGTATTTAGCAGATCATGGACCCATTCAAGTTAGGCCTCTTTCACACTACCGTATGGCTATTTCAGTGTTTTGCGGTCCGTTTTTCACGGATCCGTTTTTCCGTATGGCATATACAGTATACAGTAATTACATAGAAACAATTGGGCTGGGCATAACCTTTTCAGTAGATGGTTCCGCAAAAACGGAACGGATACGGAAGACATACGGATGCATTCCCGTATGTGTTCGGGTTTTTTTTGCGGACCCATTGACTTGAATGGAGCCACGAAACGTGATTTGCGGGCTATAATAGGACATGTTCTATCCTTCAACGGAACGGAAATACGGAAACGGAATGCATACGGAGTACATTCAGTTTTTTTGGCGGAACCATTGAAATGAATGGTTCCGTATACGGACCGTATAAGGAATGCAAAAAACGGCCCGCAAAACGGAAAAAAAAAACGGTAGTGTGAAAGAGGCCTTAATGGGTCTGCATCCGCAAACAGAGTGGACGCGGCCAGTGTCCGTGAATTGCGGACCAAGCATCGGCACGGGGCCCTGAGCTCATTTGCATACCTTCTTCATAGAATTCCAGAGGAGCATTGCCCGGCCTATAAGACTCCTCACGTCGTTTAGGCGCTCTCCATAAGGCGATATTGTATCTCTAGTAAAAGTTTAGTTACTCTTTAACAGTTTTACAGCTAGTGGTGAAAGTATTTATAACCTGTAAGTTTTACAGCATCTTTAATGATCTACTCAGCTCACCCTGAGGCTTGGTCATCAGTAAGTAAGTCTTCTAGGAAAGCTGGGTGACCACCACAATGACCGTGACAACTCGTCCCCCAGATGTTGTCACCCAGCTGTCTCAGCCTCCTATATGTAAGATGAGTGCATTGTTTTGCGGTGTATCTCTGCTCTGGCTTAGAGGATTTGTCCAAGGGATAATGGTGATCTGCATGCTATGGCAAACACAATACATGCAGGCTATATATGGACTGTACCATTCTGCACAGTGTCAGAGGGGTGCTACGGACAGGGAGCTCTGTGTAGTACTGTATATGGCAGGCAGCTAATAGACTTGCCGTCCACCTCTTTGGTTTATGGTGATTGTTCCAAAGTCAGCGCAGGGTTAATGATTGAAAGGATCAGAATGCAGGCTCCTCCTGTGTCCTCCCTCTAACACTTCCTGTTCCTCCATGTGCCCTGGAAGGTAAGCACTGCACTCTGTGCTATGGGGATATATAATATTACATTCTGAATGAGGTGGACAGAGCAGATTTTGAAGGGACGGCCACGTAATGAGGTTACGCTGCCTTCAAGGTGACCCTGATAATGCTCCATGTCCTGGATAGAGGAAGAGCAGCATCATGGGAGTTGTAGTTTAAGAGCAGTCAGTCAGACTCTGGGGATATCAGAAAGAAGAATGAATATTTAAAGGGAGACTCCAGGTTCCATGCAGGTCATTGTCAATGGGGACAAAACGTAACTGAACAGAACGGAGTGCTCCAAAAGGCATTCCATTCCGTTCTCATACGGGAGAGCAAATCGCATCATGCTGCGGTTTGCTTTCCGTCCTGGGATGCGGAGCAAAACTTATCCGTCATGACCCACAATGCAAGTCAATGGAGACGGATCCGTTTTCTCTGACACAATAGAAAAAGGATCCATCCCCCCGCTGACTTTCAATGGAGTTCATGACGGATCCGTCTTGGCTATATAAGACATAATACAACCGGATCCGTTCATAACGGATGCAGACGGTTGTATTATCAGTAACGGAAGCGTTTTTGCTGAACCCTGCCGGATCCGGCAAAAACGCAAGTGTGAAAGTCGCCTAAATGGGGTTTTATTTAGCAGCTAGCTCTATACAGATGAATGGGATAGTCACAGAAATTAATGCTAAATGTGAATATAATCTAAGAAATTTAAAAAAGACATTCCAGAATCAAGTGATAAAGTCCCATCTGCCATCTTTTCTGTGGTATGTGGTGGTATGAATGAATATACGCCACCGTCCCTTGTACTGAAAGGGGTCTTCCATTAGGGCCGACATTTATGACTAGGGAATGTCTCATCTCACACATTGATGGCATGCTGCTAGGATATGTCATCAATGTCAGATAGTAGCGGATCCCACCCCCTGGTCTCGCTCCTATCTCCAAAGTTAAGGGCCAGCAACGTGTGTGTGTGGCCACTCTCTGTCCTCTGCTATGGGAGTTCCAAAAATAGCTGAGTGCTGGCTTGGGTATTTCCGGCAGTCCCATAGAGATGAATGGAGCGTCTCGCTCGGCTATTTTCAAAAATACCATAACGATAAATGCTCCTGCCTGTACCGGATGTGCAGTGTGCTCTCCATTTTGGGGGTCCCTTTCTGGAGAAAGGCGTGGGTCTCAGAGGTGGGACCCACAACTATGTGACATTAGTAGCATACTCTAGCGATATGCCATCAATGGGTGAAGTGGGTCAACCGCTTTAAGCCTGCCATACATTTAAGATAGCTATCGGCTGAAATCCTCAGAGGAGTGTGCATGTGTTGTCAATAGATGTAGAGATATAAGCTTCTGCCAGGCCCCTTTGGTGACAACTTATATCCCTTGAAGACAAAGTATTAGGCACGATAAAGTCCAAAAAGGAGATTTTTGTATAACTTACCAGTAAAATCTCTTTCTCGCCCATATTCATTGGGGGACACAGAGACCATGGGTATAGCTATGTCCTCTAGGAGGCGTTGACACTAGTAAAAGCTGTTAGCTCCTCTCCTGGCAGCTATACCCCCTCCAGCCTGGAGAGAGAGCTTCAGTTTGTGCACAAAGTAGTAGGAAAAGCAAGCCAACCAAGAAAAAACATGGAACACCAACCATGCCAAGGACCCAACGGGGTTCAAACCAGCAACAGCTACAACTGTGGTTGAACAACAATACTGGGTGGGTGCTGTGTCCCCCAATGAAGAGCGAGAAAGAGATTTTACTGGTAAGTTATACAAAAATCTCCTTTTCTCGCCCATATTCATTGGGGGACACAGAAACCGTGGGACGTCCGAAAGCAGTCCACAGGGAGGGAAAAACCACAGACCCATGGAAGCAAGCGTCCCTTCAGGCATCTAAGAAACTGCCGCCTGCAAAACCACGCGGCCCAAAGCAGCATCCACCGATGCCAAGTATGCACCTGGTAAAATCTTGTGAATGTGTGTAAGGAGGACTGGTAGCCGCGTTACACAACTGCGCAGCCGAAGTGCGATTCCTCAGAGCCCAAGAAGCGCCCACCGCTCAGTGGAGCGAGCCGTGACACCTAAGGGCGGAACCCTGCTGCGGGTGCAGAATGTACAGTATTTGCAGACCGAATCAATCGAGCAATTGTCACCTTGGAGGCCGCCAATCTCCAGCGTGGACCCTCCGGATGACAACAACAACAAAAAAAAGGGGGTCCCGTACACCGGAAGGAACTGGAGGCTGCCAATGATGATCAGAGCCCCGACCGCGTCAATGATGTAACTCCCTTCCTAGGGAGTAAAGGAGAGGGACAGTGAAGGAAGGACAACTTCTTCATAGATGTGGAAGACACAGACCACCTTCGGGAGAAAGAAGGAATGGGCCGGAGAACCGCCTTATCCTTGTGAAGACCCAGGAAGGATTCTCTGCAAGAGAGCACCACCAACTCGGAAACCCGTCTGTTGGATGTGATAGCCACAAGAAAAAACTACCTTCTAGGGCAGGAGCCGAAGAGAGATCTCCCCAAGGGAACAAGGGAGAAGACTGGAACACTGGGAGAACTATATACAGATCCCAAGGTGGTAAAGGATGGTACGGAGGAACCGTATGTGCCACTCCCTGAAGGAAGGTTTCCATGGCCACCAGAAGACGTTGGAGGCTGCCCCAGGATAGAAGCACCAACACCTGACCCATCAAAGAACTAAGGGCTAAACGAAGGTCCAACCCTGATTGTAGAAAGGATAGGATCGTGGGGAGAGAAAAAAACGGAGTGAGGGAATGTCCCGGCTTACACAGAAGCCCAGGGGGACCGCCAGGTCCTATAACAGATCCTGGGAGGTGCAGGCTTCCTGGTCTGAATCACAGTGCGAATGACGTCCGCCGAAAACCCTCTCCACATCAGAATTGCGGATTCAATAGCCATGCTGTCAACCAAGACACTAAGGCTGATGTAAGACCAGACCCTGTGAAAGAAGGTCGTCGCTGAGTGGCAGTGACCAAGGAACGTCTCCTAGAAGGAGAACGAGGTTGGCGAATCACGCGCGACGGAGCCAATCCGGAGCAACTAGTATTTGTCGGAATGCCCTCCTCTGATCCTCCATAGAACCCTGGTAGGAGAAAAAAAACACGTAAGGAGGAAGAAGTCCCGCCAAGGAGATATCAGGGCGTCCATGCCGTATGCTTCTGGAACTCCTGCTCGGGAGAGAAAGGTGGGGAGCTTCCGCACACCCAGACCAATGAAAGGAGTCCCTGTAGACTGTAGAGGGAGGGATGTGGAGGGCACCACCGCCCACCAGTCGGGACCGGAGCGTGTCTGGAATGGAAGGCCACCAAACGAATACCCCGTGCAAATGCAGATGAGGGAACATAGTAACGTAGGAACTACCAAAGCATGCGGGGTGTCTATGAACCATGAGCCAGAGGAGGAAAAAGACATGAGAAGAATAAGCTAGGTCAGAGACCGGCGCTATACAGAAGTAGCCAAGGATTAATTGGCTGCGCAAAAAAACTCTGCCTGAGGTGTCCATCACCTGACGAAGCGCTGAGCAGTAAGAACCCAAGTATGTAGTGGTAAGGCAATACCGCTCCCACAGGAGCAGCCAGCGTTCGGCCCGTCAGCGCAAAACTGAGGGGGAGGCCTTGAGACTATCTGTAGAAGCCACGTACCGTACTGCCCCAGGTTAAGTAGAGCAACCTTAAAAACTCTACCTGGAAGGGCGCTGGACAGGAGCAACTGCCAAGCTAGCGCCAGGGTAGGACCCCTACCTGAGGGGACGTCCCACTGCAGCGACCACTAACTCAAGCATTAGCGAAGGGCTGCACCTGTGGAGAACAAGCTGTAGGCGCTAAACCAGAGTGCCAGCGTAACCACTTCCCCAGAGAAGGAGGAGTGGTGATAGAGAATATAGAGTCAGTGAAACACTTGACTCGCTGGAACGTACTCACCATATATGTGAAATGGTGTACGCACGACATATTGATGCGGACAATATCTTGACCGACTAGAACAATGGAGGCCCGTGGAGATGGGTGTCTCTAGGACACAAGTGATGCTAGTAAACCCTCTGAGAAGAAGAGGATGTCATAATCATGCTCAAAACCAGCACCAAGAACAGAAGGATACAATGAGGGATAGCCCCCGTGTCCACTGGCAGCACCCATATAGCACTAGACGAGTAAGAGTGCCGGGCACTGTCAAGTACCGACTGTTGCCGCGCCCTCTCATGAAATAAGCGAAGGCACCTAGAGCCGTGGCGCAGTTGAATTGCAGTATCTGAAGATGTTTAGTTATTCCCCCGCTAGTGGATCACTTGTGAAGGGGAAAATGCAAACAGGAAGCACGGTGATGTGCAACACTCTGCCTATGGAAGGATAGCGCGACAGTCGGGACCGTATCCAATGGTTGTGCAATTACCCTACCTATGAAAGGAGGAATGCGTACGGTAAGTACGTAAGCCAGTGGTAGGGAAAACACCCCACCTATGAAGGGGGTAAATGCCCACGGCGAGAACTAGTGCATATGGCGAGTCCTGTACCCCGTGGGAGTGCAATAGCACCTAACAAGGGGGTAATGCATACAGCACACCTTGTAACCGGTGAGAATGTCATCGCGCCACCTATGGAAGGGGCTAATGAATGCGGTACTGAACCCAGTAGAGATGCAATTCCGCCACCTACAGAAGGGGGAATGTATACATCCAGCATTGAAACCAGTGTTATTGTACTTAGTCCACCTATGGCAGGGGACAATGTATAAGGCCAGTACTGCATCCTGAAGTAGTGCAATTACTCCGCCTATGGAAGGGGGTAATGCAAATGACAAGTGCTGCTGGCCACCGTAGGCGCAATCTTAGAAGATTGCTTCGGATTCATTGCAGGGTCTTAATCAGTGACTCCACCCCCTCCCTCGGACGGACCCATCCCTGTAAGATAGGGTACGTCTGAGCATGACCCGGGGAGGAAGGTAGGGGGTTTGGAGATATTCGAGGGGAAGATGACTTGCTGTGGTCCACTAGCGCGTAGGTCTACCCCTCAGAATCTTGCCCCTGGCAGTTGCAGACTGCGCAGGTGGGGACTTATCAACCAAACTACCAAGGGGGTGGAATGGGAACTTCTAGAGGTCCGTCCACCGGATCCATCAATCAAATGACTCCGAAGAGTGATTGCACAGGTGGAGAATTTTTAACCAAACGACCCGGGAGGGTGGATTGGGAAGTTCCAGTTGTCCCCCACTGGATTGCGCAGGTGGGGAATTGTCAACCAAACGACCCCGGAGGGTGGATTGGGAATGTCAGCGGTCCTATATAGAATGCGCTGGTGTAGAATTATCAACCAAACGACCCCGGAGGGTGGATTGGGAATGTCAGCGGTCCTATATAGAATGCGCTGGTGTAGAATTATCAACCAAACGACCCCGGAGGGTGGATTGGGAATTTCAGAGGTCCTATATAGAATGCGCTGGTGTAGAATTATCAACCAAACGACCCCGGAGGGTGGATTGGGAATTTCAGAGGTCCTATATAGAATGCGCTGGTGTAGAATTATCAACCAAACGACCCCGGAGGGTGGATTGGGAATCCCAGAGGTTCTCCACTGTATTGCGCAGGTGGGGAATTATCAACCAAACAACCCAGAGGGTGGATTGGGTATACTTCAGCTGTCCTCCACGGGATTGCGAAGGTAGAAAATTATCAACCAAACAGCCCCGGAGGGCGGATTGGGAACCATGAGAGGTCCTCCCTATCCGAGATAGGACACGGCCCCAGTGTGGTACCACACAGACAGGGTGGTCCTGCGGCTGAGGAGGGGGACCCGTATGGATGCACATTTATTTATTTTATTTATTTTTATTAATTTTTTATTTTTTTTAAACCAAGATGCCGGCCTCAGAGCACAAGAGGCAGGAAAGGGTTATTCCTCTGAATTACCAGCTTGCACAAGGGGTAGATCCCCAGATATGCCGGCCTAAAGAGGTGGCTGGGCATGGAAGAGTTAAAAAACAATTTTGATGACCGATTGCTGGCTAAGCCGCTTCTGGGGAGGGAGAACAGGGCGGGAAGAATTCGCGCCAGAGTGCGCCGCCGCCCCCCCAGGAAGATGAAGTTTTCGGCCCAGCAGGCCGCAAGCAGCGATTCAAACTCCTGGGCACAGCCGATTTGGGCATTGCGAGCCCCTGCATCGGCCGGACCCAGAGCTTATGCGCAGGTGAAGCGGCGTGCGAAATGCGCCCGCCTGGCAACAGACCGTATTAGCCCCCTATTACCTCCCTTTAAGGATCACAATGAGCCCCTGTATGCCAGCCTCAGACCAGGGGTGATACTAGAGGAGGAGTGCTGGGCTTGCTAAAGCCCTGTTGAATCTATTGCCACCAAGAGGGAGGGTAGGAGAAAGAAGACTAAACAACTCAAGAGGGTTAATCCATCAGAATGGACCTACTTACCTAGTCCCGTGTACTCACCTCTCTTCTCTTTCCTGACGCCATCTTCACCCCTCCTCTGGTCCAGCAGGGTCACCCCTTCAGCTAGTGGCAGGACGCTGGAAAAGGGGGGCTTGGATGGGTGACCCCTTGGCTGGCGGAATGCAGGGGAGCGAGGCTGCCCTGGTCCACCTTGTCTTCTGTGGGGGAGGCAGCAGTGCGGATGACCGGCACTGGCGCAACTCGACACCGGGAGAACAGGGAGGCGAGGCGTCCACTGTTTTCCCATCTGAAAAAGAAGGAAAAAAATAAACTAAAATAAAATAAAAAATCTTCAGGAGATCCCTGCAGAGCAGGGAGGTCTTGCCTCCTATTGACACTAGAAAAAAACTGAAGCTCTCTCTCCAGGCTGGAGGGGGTATCGCTGCCAGGGCAGGAGCTAACAGCTTTTACTAGTGTCAACGCCTCCTAGAGGACATAGCTATACCCACGGTCTCTGTGTCCCCCAATGAATATGGGTGAGAAATACCAAATTCTTTCCCTTCATTTTCCATTGGGGAAGGGTTGGGACACCCTCCATACACATTAGATTACCGGTCCTGCCAAAATTGGTGGTACGACAATCCACCAATGAGGTTAGCCTGTAAAAACGAATTAAAACTAAAGAAATATTGAGCTGTTATATATATAAAATAATGTCCTTCTTTGAACACTTTGTTGTTTTAGGTAAAAAACTGGGACCTGATTTATTTCATAATGTATCTTTATAGCAGCCAGAGTTCAGCTTTTCTGATACAGAGCTCCAAATCCTCTGCATAAAAATGGATTTGAAAGATAACATTCTAGTTGCCTGCAATCACCACTAGGGGGAGATTAGCAAGTCACTGCATATTGTTTTATTATTGAGTTCTATGTATACTTGTATGCAGTAACGTCCCATCGCCCTCTAGTGGTGACAGTAGACACACAGATTTTTATCTCTGTCTATGCAGGGGATTTGGAGCTCTGTATAACTTGAATTTAATTCCCTATTAGTGTTGTGTATGCGCAAACAGGGGTGCGGCTAAGAGCAGAAGTAGTAAAGCAGGGGTGGACCACATAGACCTGGAGCTGGCCCTCCTTTATCTGTAGAGATTGCTTAAATCAATATAGGAGGATAGGGCCTAAATATACTGCTGTTCAGGCAGTGCGAGCGCCACATCCATTGGCGCTCATTTGCACCGGCACAGTTGCACAGGCCAATGCAAACTGAATGTGGGAGGAGCAATTGCTACCGTAGTCATCCCTCCCTCAATCAGTTTTATTGATTATGAGCAGCACATCCCTGATTAGACAAGAAAATGTGCTGCCGATAATCGGCATCTTTCATCCTGATGAAAGATACCCATCCGCCGACAAACAAGCGTTCCATCGGCTGCTTAATTACACAGGCCATCGTTCCCAATGATTGACTTGACAATAGTAAGGCCCTGTGATTGAAGGAAGATAAGTCTTAAATTTTATAATTATTACAGTCTTGTTTTATATTTTAGAGACTCCTAAGTCCAAAGACGATTATGGCCTCCTCCAAAAATCTGAGCCGGTTTTGGGAATGGGGCAGAAAAATTATTTGTGTTGGAAGGAATTATGCGGACCATGCCAAGGAGCTGAAAAACGCTGTGCCCACAGAACCAGTGCTGTTCCTTAAGTCCCCTTCGGCCTACGTGCGGGAGGGCGCCCCCATCCTCATGCCTTACTACAGCAATAATCTTCACCATGAAGTTGAACTCGGGGTGGTGATTGGCAAAGGAGGTAAAGATATAGCACAGACGAGCGCGATGGACCACGTGGAGGGATATGCCCTGTGCCTGGATATGACAGCTAGAGATGTACAGGACCAGTGCAAGCAGAAGGGACTTCCGTGGACTTTGGCGAAAGCCTTTGACACTTCCTGCCCGGTCAGTGACTTGATCCCCAAAGAAACCATAAAGGACCCTCATAATGTAAAGATATGGCTGAAAGTAAATGACATCCTCAAACAAGAGGGGAGCACATCGTCCATGATCTTCTCCATTCCTTTTCTCATCAGCTACATCAGCAGGGTCATCACCCTGGAAGAAGGGGATCTTATACTGACAGGGACCCCAAAAGGAGTGGCCGCTGTGCAGGAAGATGACGAGATGGTGGCAGGAATTGACAACATTATTAGCATGCGGTTTCGAATAAAAAAACAGGCCTAGTAAAATTAAAGGGAGTCTGTCAGCAGGCTTGACCCTCAAAACTCATGACAGCACTATACAGGTGAACCCCCGACGATCAGCTCTTCCTAGGCAATGACATCGTGTTCATCGATCACATGTTATTTTTGGAGCTCGGTCCCATTCAAGTAAATGGGCCTGGGTTGCAATACCAAGTACAGCCACTACACAATGTACGGCGCTGTGCTTGGTAAGCAGTGAGGAGGCTGCAGCGGTCAGTGGAGCACTGCAGCCTCTTTGAAAAGCTCATGGACAGGGGGGCCAGGATTGGGACCCCCACCAATCAGATACTGATGACCTATCCTGAGGACAGGCCTCCTGTAAGCCCCTTTAATCCACACAGCAATGCTCTCCTGATTGGAAGCCTAAGCTGTCACTGAGTGGGCAGGGGCTGCAGTTTTTCAAAGAAGGCAGACTTAGGCCTCATGCACATGACCGTGCCATTTTTTGCGGTCCACAAAACCGGAAGCCGCCCGTGTGCCTTCCGCAACTTACGGAACGAGCGGCCGATTGTAGACATGCCTATTCTTGTCCGCAAAACGGACAAGAATAGGACATGCTATATTTTTTTTGCGGGGCCTCGGAACGGAGCAACGGATGCGGACAGCACACGGAGTGCTGTCCGCATCTTTTGCGGCCCCGTTGAAGTGAATGGATCCGCACCCGAGCAGCAAAAACTGCTGCTCGGATGCAGACCCGAAAAACGGTCGTGTGCATGAGGCCTTAGGATCTGCAAAACACGAACACCGGCAATGTGCGTACGGCATTTTGCAGACCGCACATCGCCGGCACTCTCATAGAAAATGTATTTTCTTGTCCGCAATTGCAGACAAGAATAGGACATGTTCTATTTTTTTGCAGAACGGAAGTGCGGATCCGGAAGTGCGGATGCGGACAGCACATTCCAGCCCCATTGAAAATGAATGGGTCCGCACCTGTACCGCAAAATTGCGGAACGGATGCGGACCCATTTTGCGGACGTGTAAATGGACCCTAAATTTCCTGGAGCTGCATCTTCTTTAAAAAAATAAAAATAAAATTCTGCATTCAAACACGCGCCATTACATCCAATTGTGGCCTCTGTGAAAATCACAAAAATTTCAGAGTCAGGTTCCTGTAGCTATGGTAGCACTTTATCAAATATTTTCATACATTTTTATTAAGATTTGTATTATTGAATCTAAAGGGATGCAAATAACATAAACAAATTGATTTATTTTTTGATTTTATCAATAGAGGAACAAAAAAAATCGACTTTACTTTTTGAACAGTTGTTTTGTGAATGGCTTAGCATTTGACTTAAACAAGTGAATGTTAGGTGACTGCAGGAACATGGACAGGTTAGGGTTAATAAAAGCTGACTAAACCTTGGTGGCTTTGGTGTGTTTCGCTGCTTCCATGGGATCTGCTGCTTTGCAGGACAGAATGGCGACACGCAGCCCGCTCCTTGAGTTGCCTGCTGTAGAAGCCTGAAAAGGGAGAGCATCCCATCAGCTGCGTTATGAATGTATCATGTGTAGGACCGGTACCTGGGGATAATGCTGCGATGGGTTCCAGGGATTGACCGGGGACAAATACGGGGGATAACGCTACTGGAGTCTATCATAGTTCTTAGGGTCACATTAACGCCATGGAGGAACAGAGAATGTTACAGTGGGCCACCTGTTACATGTCTACCTTAAGGTCTCAGGCATATGACTGTATTTTGCGGTCCCAAATTTGTGTGATGTCCATGTTGCATAATTTTTTTTTACTTGTGTGCTTTCTGCATCTGTATGTCCATTCTGCAAAAAGAGGTCTTATACTTGGCTGCAAAATGTGGACCATGAACCCATGGAAGTCAAAGGGTCCTAAAAAAAAAAACGATACCTCACGGACATCACATATATTTTGCAGATCTGCTTTTCTGGGACTGCTAAATACATACAGTCGTGTGCATGAGGCCTAGGGCGTGGAATTGCTGCTGATTTACAGTATAAGGGCTCATGTACACAACTGTGTGCTGGCCTTGCCCATGCTGCGGACCGCAAATTGCGGTCCACAATGCAAGGGCTCCAACCGTGTGGCCTCCATCTGTGGACACGGACTCATTCACTTGAATGGATCCACACCACAAAAAGTAGTGCATGCAGTATTTTTTTTTGCGGTGTGGAGGCATGGACAGAAACCCCACGGAAGCACTATGTAGTGCTTCCATGGGCTTCCGATCCGTGCCTCTGTTTCTCACCGTATCTCCCGGATTGCAGACCGCAATACATGGCCGTGTGCATGAGCCCTTGCATGCATATGGTTGGGGTTTCTGAATGTATAGGGTGCCTTCACATGCTGCAGATTTTGTTTCAGAAGTTTTTGCGACTAAAAATCACTTCCCTTTATCTGAATGGACCTGCAGAGATCCCTGTGCTTCCCACCAACACAACCACATCCAGATGAATGGATCTGCTTTTTAGCTGCAAAAATTTCTGCAACTAAGGCTCCATTCGCACGTCCGTGGTGTGTTGCGGACCCGCAAATTGCGGATCAGCAACACACCCGCCCGGCACCCCTATAGAAATGGCTATTCTTGTCTGCAAGCTGCGGACAAGAATAGGACCTGTTCTATCTTTTGCGGAGCTGCGGACCTGAAGATCAGGGCCGCTCTCCGCAAATGCGGATGCTGACAGCACACTGTGTGCTGTCCGCATCCATTCCGTCCCCATAGAGAATGAATGGGTCCGCACCCGTTCCGAAAAAATTGCGGAACGAATGCGGACCCATTTGCGGACGTGTGAATGGAGCCTAAATCTGCTTCGTGTGAAGGCATCCTTATAATCCCTGCACAAAATGTGGATTAGGCCTCTTTCACACTACTGTATGGCTATTTCAGTGTTTTGCAGTCCGTTTTTCACTGATCCGTTCTTCAGTTTTTTTTGTTTCCGTTGTGTTTCTATTTCCGTTCCGTTTTTCCGTTCCGTTTTTCCATATGGCATATACAGTATACAGTAATTACATAGAAAAAATTGGGCTGAGCATAACATTTTCAATAGATGGTTCTGCAAAAACGGAACGGATACGGAAGACATATGGATGCATTTCCGTATGTGTTCCGTTTTTTTTGTGGACCCATTGACTTGAATGGAGCCACGGAACGTGATTTGCGGGCAATAATAGGACATGTTCTATCTTTCAACGGAACAGAAAATACGGAAACGGAATGCATACGGAGTACATTCGTTTTTTTTTGCGAAACCATTGAAATGAATGGTTCCGTATATGGATTGTATACGGAATGCAAAAAACGGCCCGCAAAACAGAAAAAAAAAACGGTAGTGTGAAAGAGGCCTTAAGTGCAGATTTTCATGTGGAAAAACCGCCGTGTAATACGATATCAGCAAAGTGTATGAGATTAGACAGTTCTTAACTACTTAATACTTAACTTTTTTCTTTGGTGCAGAAATTGACCTGCTGAGCAGAATTTGAAATCTGCAGCATGTCAATTGTTGCGTCTCTCTTGTGCGGATTTCACCCTGTTCAATAGAAGGATGAGATCTGCGGAAAATCTGCATCAAATCAGCACCAAAAAAACACAACTATGTGTTGCAGACTTTGGTATGAAAATACACAGAAATCCGCCCGGAAATTCATGCGGAAATTCAATCTCAGTCCTCTTTCACACAAGCGATATGGATTGTGTCAGGATTAGGCCTCATGCACACGACCGTTTTTTTTTTAAGGTCCGCAAAAACGGGGTCCGTCATCCGTGACCGTTTTTTCTTCCGTGGGTCTTCCTTGATTTTTGGAGGATCCACAGACATGAAAAAAAAAGTCGTTTTGGTGTCCGCCTGGCCGTGCGGAGCCAAACGGATCCGTCCTGAATTACAATGCAAGTCAATGGGGACAGATCCTCCTACTGGTAAGTGAAAGGTCTGTGCGGCGCATTGCTTATAGCACAGACCTGTCACTTACCAGTAGGAGGAGCGCCCGGCCGATCACAGACATCGCAGCTCGCAGGTAAGTATAATGCTTCTAAAAATTGCTAAGTAACCATGGCAACCAGGACTGCAGTAGCGTCCTGGTTGCCATGGTTACCGATCGGAGCCCCAGCGATTAAACTGGGACTCCGATCGGTACTCTCCGCTGCCACCAATGATAGGGGGGGAGATTTTAATTAGGACGGGGAGGCCCACTGGCCACCAATGAATCTACAGTACTACAGGGGAGGGAGGGGGGGCCGGCCGCATTGGCCACCAATGTGTTAACTACAGGGGAGGGACGGGGGGCCGGCCTCACTGGCCACCAATGTGTTAAATACAAGGGAGGGGGGGCCCACTGGCCACCAATGAATTTAAAACTGGGGAGGGAGGGGGATGTGCCCCCTCCTGCCTGGCAGCACATGATCTCTTACAGGGGGCTATGATACGCACAATTAACCCCTCAGGTGCAGCACCTGAGGGGTTAATTGTGCGGATCACAGCCCCCTGTAAGAGATCGGGTGCTGCCAGGCAGCAGGGGGCAGTCATGTACACAGTTCAAAGTATATTTTAACATTTTATAAATAGTATTAGTATTAGTATTAATGAATCTAAAGGGATCCCGAAGAAGCGTCCCGATCACTATGGGAACGCCTCTGTGTTAGAATATACTGTTGGATCTGAGTTTTCACGAAGTGAAAACTCAGCTCTGAAAAAGCTTTTATGCAGACGGATCTGCGGATCCGTCTGTGTGAAAGTAGCCTACGGCCACGGACCACGGACGCGGATGCCAATCTTGTGTGCATCCGTGTTTTTTCACGGACCCATTGACTTGAATGGGTCCGTGAACCGTTGTCCGTCAAAAAAATAGGACAGGTCATATTTTTTTGACGGACAGGAAACACGGATCACGGATGCGGCTGCAAAACGGTGCATTTTCCGACTTTTCCACGGACCCATTGAAAGTCAATGGGTCCACGAAACAAACTGAAAACGGCACAACGGCCACGGATGCACACAACGGTCGTGTGCATGAAGCCTAAGTGTAAGCAAACTTGTGTTTTAAGTTCGGCGTCTAAAGTTCGGGTTATCGAAGAACCACGGACCACGGACCATAACGGAATTTAGAATCCATAGCGCGATTCTTCGGTAACCTGAACTTTAGACGCCGAACTTAAAACACAAGTTCGCTCAACACTAGTCAGGATCTGTTTAAGGAAAAACGGATGGTTTGTGTCTCAAGTTCAATCAGTCCTGTCTGCGATTGCGTTCGGTGTGTGCTATTTTTCAGTCTGGATTGTATCAGGATTGCATGCAATTTTCGCACGCATGAAAAAGACTAAAGAATGACAATCTATTTCTCCTAGCAACCATCGGTAAAAAATGCATTGCATCCGAATGCCTTCCGTTTTTCACACAAGCGTCACTTCTATAGAACCAGAGCTGTGTGAAAAAAACACAATATGGCTCCATTCACGCGTCAGCAACGTGTTTTGCGGATCCGCAAAACACGGACAGCGGTAATGTGCGTTCCGCATTTTGCGGACCGCACATTGCTGGCACTAATAGAATATGCCTGTTCTTGTCCGCAATTGCGGACAAGAATAGGACATGTTCTATTTTTTTGCGGAACGGAAGGGCGGACCCACACATCGTGCTGCCCCATAGAAATGAATGGGTCCGCAATTCCATTCCACAAAATGCAGAACGAAATTGCGGATGTGTGAATGGAGCCTATAGAACATGCTGTGATTTTTTCTGAATGCAGTGATTATGCGTGAAAAACAACACTCATGGACACAGACTTATTAAAATGAATGAGTCAGGATTAATTCTAGATGCTGTGAGTTCACTACACACATCGCATCCAGACAGAAAACTCACTTGTGTGAAAGAGGCCTTAGGCCTCATGCACACAGCCGTAGAACACGACCGTGAGCGGTCCGTAGTATCCCGGCCTGGCATCCTGCTGAGAGCAGAAGCAACCAATGACGCCGTGCGCTTTATGCCGCCGCTGCACTACAGTAATACACTCGTATAGATCATACGAGTGTATTACTGTAGTGCAGCGGCGGCATGAAGCGCACGGCGTCATAGCAACCAATGACGCCGTGCACTCCTGCTCTCAGCAGGATGCCAGGCCGGGATACTACGGACCGCTCACGGCCGTGTGCATAAGGCCTTATGCTTCTGTTTTAATTCAATTTTAATGAGTCTACTTTACTGCTGGAGGTGTGAACAAAGCCTAAGGGCTCATGCACACGTTGTTGTTTCACGGATCCGTTGTTCAGTATCGGAGTTTTTTTTTTCTCTGATTAAGGGCTCGTTCAAACGAACGTGTGAAGCCTGTGCCCGTGCTGTGGACCGCAAATTGCGGTTCGCAACACATGGGCACCATCCGTGGGGCAGACGCATGGGGATCGTGGACCCATTCACTTGAATGGGTCAGCGATCCCTCCATTCCGCAAAATGATAGAGCATGTTGTATCGGAGGCACGGAACGGAACCCCAGGAAGCACTCCGTAGTGCTTCTGTAGTGTTCCGTTCCATGCTTCCGTTTTCGCATCTTCAGATTTGCGGACCCATTGAAGTGAATGGGTCCGTATCCGCGATGTGGAATGCACAGGGAACGGTGCCTGTGTATTGCGGATCCGAAAATGCGATCTGCAATACGGCAACGGGTAGCACACGTTTGTGTGAACGAGCCCTTAAGTCCTCTTCCGTTCCTTTATTGCACAAAACATATCCGTAGGGTGTCCGTCTTTGATCCGTTTTTTGCGGATCGGAAAGGGAAACAGTAACTTATTAATCACCAAAGACATGAGCAATATGGGCTGGGCATAGCATTTCTACAGTATGGATCCGCAAAATACAGATGACATACGTGTTCCGTGTGTGTTCCGTATTTTTTGCGGACCCATTGACTTGAATGGGGCATCGGACCGTGATTTGTGGACAATAATAGGACATGCACTACTTTTTTGCGGAACGGAAACGGAATCCACACAGAGTTCCTTCCTTTTTTTTGCAGACCCATTGAAGTGAATGGTTCCGCTTATGGTCCACAAAAAAAACGGAACGGAAGCGGAAAGAAAATACGTTCGTGTGCATGAGGCCTAAGGCTAACTTCACAAGTCAGAGATTTTCATTTCAATAAAATCTGCATCAAATCCACAATGGAATATTACGTGGATTTTTATCTGGATTTCAATGTGGATCTGCAAGTAGACGGATTTAGATGTGGATTTTAGCATCCTTTCACTTCGATGGAAAAAATCTGTGACAAATCTGCGATGATGAATATGCAGCAGATTTCAAAATGGAATTGGCCTGAAGGGATCTGCACTAAAAAAAGCATATACCTCGTACACAGTGTGAGCAAAAGTCAATCGAGTTGCATTGTGCTGTAATTTCCTACGGATTTACGATACGAAATCTGCAATGTGTGAACATAACTGTATAGGAGGCTTGGAAGGTCTGTGATGAGTGAAAAGTGCATTGTGACTGTGAATGAGCCTAAGTTGCAATACCAGGCACAGCCCATGGACGCGGATGGAGCTGTTTCTGGTACAGGAAGGCTGACCACTTTTTGGGAATTTCACACAGAGTCTCAATAGAAGAGAAAAACCTTGCATTTGTGGCTGCACCAAGATGGCCGGCACTGGGGCTGACTTTCTGATAAAGTCATCAAAGTAGATTTGGCCAATATATTAATTGCGGTTAATGTCGGGTCTACGGCAGTGTGACTGGAGGGAGACAGAAGCTTTTATGTGACAGGTCTCTTCAAGATTTCTCACCTTCAAATAGATTTTGCAGCGTTCCAGCAGAAAATTCCATTTCAAAGATGTCTTCTGGTCTTCTGTTAAATTGAAAAATCCATCTACCTAAATCAAACATGTGGAAATACGCCATGAGAAGTCATTACTAGTCCTCCGACGGGAAGCGCCGGCAATTACTCTTCCTGGCAAGGAATTAGAAGTGATGTATTATGCAGAGTCATTTTAAATGTAAAATAAGTTGAGCAAAACTTACGGTGCATGATAATGTGTCCTCTGCCGCGCTGCCGGATAAGTTACCAGACAGGGTCCCGGTGTGATCAGTAATGTCCACTTGTAAATCCAGAGTTGTGAACACAGATTTAAGGTCTGCGGACGTTTCGCTGCAGAAAGTATAGGTGCAGCCTCTTGATAGATCTGTGACTGGGTAATGGCATTGTGAGCTGCATGAAAAATGATGGTATTAAATACTAAGCAGAGGGATTTGGCGGGGAGATAAAAAAGTCCCCCTGTCAGTCCTTCCCAGACCCTCCGACACCATAGTATGGAAATAATCAACCAATCCATGATACAATGCTGAGCCCCAGACAATATTTTCCTATCTTTGACAGCAGGGAGCCGCTGGCTGCGCATATGATTATGGGTCAGTTAAAAATATTAGAGTCAATTAAAGGAGACCAAAGGTGTACAAACCACAGAGGCAGCCCAGGTGGCTGTTATGGGCCCTATGAGAAAAAGGGCCCAGTCATGGTTATTCCCAACCTGTGCCGAGCCCCCGACAGCTGAGAAGCTGCATAGCTGACCAATATGAATGAGGCCTGTTTCACACGAACAATACGGATTCTCTCAGGGTCTGTTCAGGAAAAAACTGATGGTTTTTGCATGCAAGTTCAGTCAGTTCTGTCTGCGATGGCGTTCCAATGGAGGGTGAGATCTGTGGCAAAACCGCATCAAATAAGCACCAAAAACTGCTGTTATAAATGGCAGATTTTGGTGCAAATATTTTGTAGAAATGCACATAAATTTCCGTGCGGATCTTATGTGCGTTCACTCGCCTTAGGCCACCTGCACACTTTGCAGAATAAGAGCAGTTTTTCTGCACAGATTTCCATGCAGAAAAAACACAGTGTAAGGGCACATGCACATGGCAGTTGCCCGGCCGTGCAATACTTGGGCATCGGCCGCGTGGACCACGGATCGCGGACCCATTCACTTGAATGGGTCCGCAATCACAGAGATACGGAATGGAGGCACGGATCGGAAGCACTACGGAGTGCTTCCGTGGGTTTTCTGTCCGTACCTCCGCACCGCAAAAAAGTAGTGCGGACCGTCGGCTGCCCCACAGTCAGTGCCCATGCATTGCGGACCCAGCCAGCACGGTCGTGTGCATGAGCCCTAATACAGTACCAGCAAAGTGCATCGGATTAAGGGCTCATGCACACGACCGTATACCCTCCGAGACATACGGTCCTTGAGCGGGCCATATGTCCCGGAGCGGCATACATCGTGCGCACGAGAGCGCACAGCATCATAGGTTACTATGATGCTGTGCGCATCGGGCCTCCCGCGGGACTATTGTCCCACACTCATATGATCTTATGAGTAACTTCTAGCAATCATACCAGCACAGAAGTAAGGAGTTAGGCCTCTTGCACACGACTGTGTGTCCCCCATGGCCGTATTGCGGCCCACATATGGCGGGTCAGCAATACACAAGACACCGGCTGTGTGCATTCCGCATCATTCACTTGAATAGGTCCGCAAATCCGGAGATGCGGTGCGGAACGGAACCACAGAACGAAAGCACTACAGAGTGTTTTCGTGGGGTTCCGTCCCGTAAAAGATAGAACTTGTCCTATCTTTTTGCGGAATGGACGGATCGCGGACCCCATTCAAGTGAATGGCTTCGCGATCCGCATGTGGCTGGCCCACGGTTGGTGCCCGTGCATTAAGGACCGCAATTTGCGATTTATGCATACATACTGTAATTAATCATTTTGGTTCAGCAGATTCTGTTAAAAACGTACTTTTAAAATATGCAAATTACCTTGCTACCAGCAAGTAGGGCGGCTACTTGCTGGTAGCAGCCGCATCCTCCTATCCTAAAGACGCCCCCTCCGCATGCTGATTGACAGGGCCAGCGAACAGGATCTCTCTCTGCTGGCCCTGTTTGCATTCAAAATCTGGCGCCTGCGCCGTACCTGTCTTCAGTCGGCGCAGGCGCACTGAGAGGAGGACGCTCGCTCGGCCGCTCCATCCTCAATGCGCCTGCACCGATGATGTCACATCTACACCCGGCGCAGGCGCACTGAGAGGAGGACGCTCGCTCGGCCGCTCCTTCCTCAATGCGCCTGCGCCGGGTGTAGATGTGACATCATCGGCGCAGGCGCATTGAGGATGGAGCGGCCAAGCGAGCGTCCGCCTCTCAGTGCGCCTGCGCCGACTGAATACCGTTACGGCGCAGGCGCGAGATCTTGATAGCAGACAGGACCAGCCAGAGGACGATCCTGTCCGCTGGCCCTGCCAATCAACATGCGGAGGGGGCGTCTTTAGGATAGGAGGATGCGGCTGCTACCAGCAAGTAGCCGCCCTACTTGCTGGTAGCAAGGTAATTTGCATATTTTTTAAGTACGTTTTTAACAGAATCTGCTGAACCAAAATGATTAATTACAGTATGTATGCATAAATCGCAGTATAGGGATTATAAGTAACCCAAAAAAAAAAAACAGTTTAGTGGGGTGACAGAAGCCCTTTAATGAATTGTTTCACATTCTGATTTGCAGAATTTTGTAAAGTCTCTTCTAGTTGAGCAGCAGACTGACTAATATATTGCACATGTATAAAGAGACACTCATGTAATGTGTAGGTATATAAAGTGGTACTCACCACCTGTTTCTAACTAGTTTGTCAATGGTGGAATCAATATTCAGCTTGGAAATGTAGCCAAAAACAATTCCATAGACGGGATTGCTTTTATCAGTGGACTGAAGAGCTCTGTCTTTTATCTGCTGCACCATATACACATCCTTTACAGTCTCCACTAAAGGAAAAAAAACGTTGAAGTCGTAATCTCTGAGAGATCTCAGCGCTCAGCACACGAAAAGATCATGTTCTATTTACACAGATGTATGTATGAGAGCGTGGTATCAGTCAATGGTCTGTAATGTACGGACATGCCAGGCCGCCCAGAGGGAGACGTTCATTGTAGTTGGAAATGAGAGTTGCGAACAGGGATAAGATAAGAAGTCCATTTAGGATTTGGGGGTGCTAAACCCCACTTCAGCATTCTTTCTAGAAAGGTCATGACGGCGTTTCTTCAGGAAGAGATTCCGGTCAGTCGGCTGCCACCCTTCAATCAGCGGTGCAAACTCTCCTAAAGCAGCGCTGATTGGTGAAAAATAACTAAGAGACATCATGGCACTGCCACTGGTTTTCCTTAGAATAGGCCAGGGATGCCCTCCAGCTGTTGCAAAACTACAACTCCCAGTGCAGCGTCCCACTCAGGACATGTGGGAACTGCAAAATAGCTTTAAAACTGCATTACTGTGTTTCATGTAATTTTGCATTACAACACCTGTTGTATCCCTGTTCATAGGGCTGGTCAAGTGTATTTTATACATCCCACCACTAGATGGGGATAGCACTTAGTTCATATAAATACTTTAGTCAGGCCTAGTAAAGAGGGGAAGAGATTGTTGGGAGGAAGAGGAGAGTAGAGTGGGTTGTTCAGCTGAGGCTACACACCACAGAGTAGTGGGTGAAGTCTGAAGCAGCAATGAGGTAGCGCCAAGGTATGAGGGGCAGGAGAGCGTTTTTCCTAGTGATCCTCCTAGTTCCTTACATCCTACAACCAGAGGATAGTGTTGCGTCCCTGGAAGAAATCCAAGCTAAAAGAGAGACATCGGTGATAACAGCCACTACCTAAGGCTTAATGGGCACCTTTGCACATGGTGGAGGACAATCTAGCTACAGGCAGCCTCACCATACATTATAGAAGACAGATTAGCTACCTGTTCAACGGCTTGGAAGATACAGAAACAGAAAGGACTAAGCATACCAGAAATACCTCTACAGAACCACAGCCTGAGCCAGAACCTAGCCAAACCTATTAACAGTGGATCAACAGAATTCCTCTAAAGAATAAAAGACTGTATTCTGTCTGGATGCATATGCCGTAACTAAAACCAGCCACAGTAAAAGCTGTGAGTTGTATCCTACCACTGTCTACTTCATTCTTACCATTGGTTGTACCACCATAAACGGTACTGGCGTCACGACAAATACCACCAAGGGACCCAGCCGCCACAAGCACCCTAGACACCACTGCCATCAAGGGCACCTCGACCTCCATCTAGGCTGGTGCTTCCCTACCACAGAGCGTGCCCCGGAGGATTTCGTTCTGTCTTTCTCAACACTGTGCTGCCGGCCCAGGGAGGCTTTCTGCTAACCGTGAGTAAACCGATGAACTATATTATTATTGGCCCCTCATCGGCCCACCGTGCACCTCACGTGTAGCCCCTGTGGTTCTGGCACGCCACACCAGCATGCCTGGGCAGCCTACAGCTATTAGGGCATGCTGGGAGTTGTAGCTTTGCAACAGCTGGAGGGTCGCAGGTTGAGCATCCTTGGGATAGGCCATCATTATCAGACTCCTACCAATCAGCAAGATCCGCGTCCCCTTCGTTGTATACCAGGCACAGCCCGTACTTTTGAGTGGCTGTGCCTCATACTGCAGATCCACTGAACGGGACTGAGATGCAGGAAGCTGCATTACCAGGTGCCACAGAAACGAGGGAATGATGTGGACACTGAGCACCTCAGTTCCTATAATCAGCTGATTGGTGGCAGTTCTGGAAGACAGACCCCCCCAGAGGCTCTGATATTGATGATCTATCCTTAGGATAGGCCATGAATTTATTAGTCCTGGACAGGCTCAGACTGGCCCACAGGGGAATAGGCGATTCCCTCAGTGGGCCCCTGAGCAAAGGTGGGACCCCAGTCCTCCACCCCTTGCACAAGTGGCACATAGCACAGTATATTGACTGCACTACATATGAATAGACAGTTTACAAAATCTCAACCAGCCTAGGCATCCATATGAAAAACCGGGTAGATGCGCCTGCGCCGGGTGTAGATGTGACGTCATCGGCGCAGGCGCACTGAGGAAGGAGCGGCCAAGCGAGCGTCCTCCTCTCAGTGCGCCTGTGCCGACTGAAGACCGGTACGGGCAGGCGCGATATTTGGAACGCAGACAGTGCCAGCCGGAGGAGGAGAGCGCTCGCTGGCCCTGTCAATCAACAGGAGGAGGGGGTGTTTTTTTGAAAGGAGGATACGGCGGCTACCAGCAAGTAACCGCCCTACTTGCTGGTAGCGAGGTAATTAACATATTATAAAAGTGCTGTTTTTAAAGAAACTAAGCCACAGAAAAAGGTAAGAGCACTATATATTGAATAATCGCACTATAAGGATTTTAATTAGCCCAAAAATGAAAAATGACTTTTGGGGGGCGACAGAAGCCCTTTAAGACACTATCCAGTTTATTACTGTAGATCTGTGGTCCTCGCTGCTGTTCGGCTCGCCATGGCCCCGAGTAATGACCATATGTACTGGCAATTGATGTTATTGCAGACCTATCAAAGTCGCTGCTGGGACCCCATACTCAATCATCTTGAGCATCTAGCTGCTGCTAGTTGTGTGAGCAGGTAGAATTTTCATGTAGCTGTACATTGGGCCCCCAAATCAATCTTTGCTGGTGGGTCCCAAGCAGCCCAGTTCGTTACTGGTCCTGGAAAATGTATTTTACCCTTTATACACAGTTAAAAAAATTCAATATGGATGATCTATCAGAGTGGGTCCAACACCCAGTACCCCCACTGATAATCTGCCAGCAGGGGTCATGGGCACCAGAACAAGGAAGCTGTACAGAGCCAGAAGCAGACAGCTCTGTCCTCCTTGTAGTGGCCGTGCCAGGTTACTGCAGCTCATCTTCCAGCCTAGTGAATAGGAGTTGAGCAGCAGTGACCAGGATCGGTTAGTTAATATACGCATGTATTTTATTGCCCCTTATTAAACAGTGTCCTATTCTTTTCTACTTACATTTTATGGAGTCTCCAAAAAGATCCTCATTTTCTTCCACAAAATGCCCATTCTTAATGCAATCTCTTGCGTATGTTAATAAGGCATGCGCCTCTGGCATGTCTGGGGAAAATAAAATGTGAGGGTTTTATGTGCCCATCTTAAATGCTGAGAAATTCTTATATGAACCTTCACTGTGAAATAATCTGAACGTGCACAACCCTCGGCTCTCAGGGCGGCTTTCCTTTGACTTTAACTGGCATTCACTTGATACACCAAGACGGATGTGAATTTGGATTTGACATTTATTGTTGGAGGTCAGTGTGGATTGTCGCATCCTTGGCTGTAACAATTGATTAAGTGGATTATTACTGCAGGCGATGTATAACGGTAATGGCTGAGATGATAACCTCTGTGTCATTCATATATCAAGACCTCATCCAAATGATTTTTTTTTAACCCAACATAAGTATCTTTATATTAAAGCAATGTTTCCCAACCTGTGGCTCTCCAGCTGTTGCAAAACTGCAACTCCCATTATGCTCTGACAACCTATGGCTATCAGGGCATGATGGAAGTTGTAGTTTTCCAACAGCTGGAGAACCACAGGTTGGAGATCACTGCATGAAAGAATTATTCCAGTCTTGAAAAGTGATACGTATCTCTAGCACTGGTGATTGGTGGGGGTCTGACCTCTGGGACGACCATTGATCCTGAGAATAAGGGCTCATTCAGACGACCGTATGAATGGGTCCTCATCCGTTCCGTTATTTTGCGGAACAGGACAGACCAATTCATTTTAATGGGGCCGCAAAAGATGCGGACTGCACACCGTGTGCTGTCCACATCCATAGTTCCGTTCCGCAGCCCCGCAAAAAAAAAGATAGAGAAATTGTGGACAAGAATAGGCATTTCTATCATAGTGCCGGCCGATTGCGGTCTGCAAATTGCAGAACGCACACAGACCTGTATCCGTGTTTTGCGGATCTGCAATTTGCAATACCTACCTCAGTAATATGGCATTTAAAGGGGTTGTCCCTAAATAAGTATTTGATCAACTGCTGGGACCCTCACCAATCATGAGAACGGGGACCCCAGAAGAAAGGAGGGACAGTTCCAGTACAGCTCACAGCTGTTTCCAACAATCCAGTAAAGAAAATGGTAATGGCCTGTTGTTAGTCTATTCATGCATTTCCGGGGAGAATAACAGAGGAATGGCACAACATAGAGTTTTCAGAATAGATACTCAAAGACAGTTTAAAAAAAATAATAATAATTTCATTGGGGAGGGGGGACATTTAGCAATATAAATAGACTTGTCATGAGAGCAGACGGGTCCCCTTTAACCCATATGTACATTCTTACCCGGATTTGTTGTAAAAATAGTCTTTGACACAACCGTTGCGACCATTGAGTTTCGGAAGGAATCGTAATTTATGCGGATCTCTGATGCAAATAAAACTAAATTAAAACAAAATTGACAGTGATTATTATGTCACCAGCAATGTTTAATGTATCATAGAAATCTGAGATCAGCTAATCACAGGGTTCTGGTGACCGGGCATCGATGAAGCAATCAAGGGCAGCCATTGGGGTGGCTGGAGACCACCAACCTGTGCTGGGTTTGGTGATTTCAAAGGGTTTTCCGGTTTTATGTAAATAATGCTCAATTATCGCCGAACGAAAAGTTAAGCAACTTTACATTTTGTTTCAGCTCCTGACCATTTGAAAGCTCTCTGTTTGCAGAGAGGAAAGATGAAGTTGTTTCTGCAACATGTGATTTTTTACAAACTCTCTTGTGTGGAACAGGAGCAGTAATGTCTACAACAAATCTGCCACATGTGAACATACCCTAAGACTCTGATGCAGCAGCTATGAAATGTAAATATATATACCCACCTGTTTCTCTTGGTATCCAGGTCTGTGCCAGCTGGATGGACTCGTTATCCCAACTGTAGATAGACAATGGGGGAACATAAATGAAAATAATATAAGAATTACGGCTGCACTGATTCACCTCCTTGTGTTATCAGTTTATGGACACCATGACCCTCATTTATGAACACGGCAACCAAATAGATAACTCTTATTTTCCTAACGTATACCAGATAAGTGGAAGCCAAGTTCACATTTTCTTGAATATTTAGTTTGCTCCAGGGGTTGTTTTGTGCCATTTTATGATCAAAGAAAGTATGTGATAACGCTCAATAAACAAATTCAGTTCTCCATTATCCAAGTATGTTACAGAGAATTTTCCGTCAGGGTACGATGCGTGCAGCAAACACGTAGCATCCAGACAGAATCCTGACCCATTCATTTTTCACGTATCATTTCTGCGTGAATAACAGATTGCATCCGGATGCAATGCTTTTTTCACTGTTAGTTGCCAGGTAGTTTGTAATTCTTCAGTTTTCTTTCATGTGCACGAAAAATGCGTCAAAAACGGATTGCGCCCGTGCAAATAGAACTGAAACACTGAACGCAAAACGGAATGCACACGGACATCATCCGTATTTTTTGTGCACCGCAAAATACTGAAAAAAACATACGGTCGTGTGCAAGAGGCCTTAGACTATGAATGGAACCCCCTGCTCACTCCACAGTCACCACCACACAACGGTGCCATTCAGCTGCTGGCCCAGCCGCCAGATACGGAAGAGAACTGGCGGGCCGCAGCTGAGCAGGGCACAATGATAGGTAGCGAGTGGAGGGGCGGCAGAGTACGGCACCAGCTTGCTCAAGTTCTCTGCTCAGCGTCCTCTCAGAGGAGCCAGTAGAGGCAGAGCAGAGGCACTGCAGGACAGGATCACCTCCGCCAAGCCATATCCGGCTGGGACTGCACTCCTGGACACACTCACAGCATCACCTACCTGACCAGGCTGACAGCATCAGGTCAGGAGAAGTTGAGAAACAGAAGTGAAGTAAGGAGAAGTCAAGTGCTGAGCAGCAGTGCAGGAGGAACCAGGGGTAAGAATGTGCACTGAAGCACTGTGGGGCAGGTAGCAATTGTTTTTAAATAAATCAATATATACAATGGTCTAGCTGCCCTAAGAAGAACATATACAGTATATGTAGTTGCCCTTAACCCCATATGTACCGCAGTTAGGCTGGCCATTCAGGCCACCCTGAAAAGACAGACTCTAAAACCCCACCTCCGGCTCTGCTAAGCCTTACCGCGATCCAGTTAGACCACGCCCCTCCCACTCCACAGAGGACAGGGTAAAATGAACCTCAGGTCAGCTGCAGGGGTGGGAGGGGGACTTTCTCCCTGCAGCCCACGTTCAGACAGCTCAGTGCTGCTGGCTGAGTGTAAGCTGTTCAAAAGGACATCCCTGTGTTCATCCAGGCCCTGCGCCGGTCGGAGGACACGGTGTCTGAAAACCAGACTGCCTAGCCTAAAACCGGACCTCTGGCCACCCTAACGGCAGTTGTCAGTTCTTTGAAAATGACACCCGCTCAGGAGCTGAGCCGGCGTCATAACCACCGAGTGCCTGCTGTTTTATACAACAAACACCTGGTGGCAGAGTCTGTTCACAGATCACTAACCCCTTACATACTGTGGTCAATTGTGACCACAGCATCTGAACAGCCAAATTCTGGGTGCGCTGCAGTCCGGTGATCAAATGGCTCTCCACGATGGGATCGCAGGAGCTGCTAGATTGCTACGGCAACCTCAGCCTTCTGTCTCTGGCAGGGCTCCTTAGGAACATGGGGGGTCATTTACTAACCAGAAATATGCCTATAGTAGGTGTATTCCTGGCACAGATTGCAGCGCAAAAGTCCTTTGCACTGCAATATGTGACGTTTCCCCGCTCACGCCAGGTCTAAAATAGTGTGGAAGCTGTCTTACATTTAGATGTAGCGGTGGATTCACTGAAATTATGTAGAGGCCGGCGTCTCTACATTAGGCCTCATGCACACGGCCGTTGTTTGGGTCCGCATCCGAGCCGCCGTTTTGGCGGCTCGGATGCTGACCCATTCACTTCAATGGGGCCGCAAAAGATGCGGACAGCACTCTGTGTGCTGTCCGCATCCGTTGCTCCGTTCCGCGGCCCCGCTAAAAAAATATAACATGTCCTATTCTTGTCCGCGCTTTGCGGACAAGAATAGGCATTTATATTGACGACCGCCCGTTCCGTTCCACAAATTGTGGAAGGCACACGAGCGGCTTCCGTTTTTTGCGGATCTGCGGTTTGCGGACCGCAAAAAAATGAATGGTCGTGTGCATGAGGCCTAACTCTAGAAGATCCATCGCCAGATATAGGAGATATTAAGGTCGGCGTCTAAAACGCCAGCATTAATAAATTACCCCCATAGTGAATTGCAGCATACGGGTAGCTTACCCGACACTGCTAGAATGTAATGTGTGTTTCCCTTTAAGCCAGTTAGGCCTGGTGCAGGCAATCTTTATTCTAGCCAGCAGAGGGAGCCCCCCCAGTTCAGTATAAATAGGCTAGGGCCTAGGCAGGAAGGGAGTGCTGAAGTTTCTAGAGCCTGAGGAAACTGAGAGAGAGACAGAGGCAAGTCAAGAAAAGCAAGAGGTACTCAAGACTACAGAGGAGGTACTTGATAGAGATAAAACCAAGGATATACGCCAGAGCTAGGGCATTAGACCTTGGAGAAGAGTTTCTATGTTCCAGGATCAGTCAGGAATAGAGTGCAAGCTGCCTGTACTGCAAGTCCTGTGTTTAACACTCTAAAGTCACCTTGCTATATATATATATATATTGCCTGCATCAACTGTATTGAAAATCAACTGTCTTCAAAGTAACTGCGCTTCCGTCAATGTCCCTAAATGATGACTACTAAAATTTGAATTCTGTTTTAACATCACGTGGTTCCTCAGTTATTCCTGCTATCAGCAAACGGCGTGCCACCGTTTAATTGGCACTGGCGTCACGAACATTTCTCATCATCACCTGCCCTTGCAGAGAGTCAGCCTTCTCAGGTTAGTGTCTATTGCACTACAACACCCAGGAACATTTCTAAACCTAACTTGAGTACGCTGCACCTCTCTTTTGGCGTCACAAACAGGATACGCACGCTTTCTAGTGCAAGAAGCGTGAACTTTGTGCCTTATACAGTTGCCCTGTGACCAAAGTGACAAATTGCCTGTTTTATTAAAGTGGACTTTGTGGACTGAAAAACATACCCAAAGTGTGCCTAAAACCTCCAAAAAGCGCTGTGCAGTGTTGCGCTATCAAGAGGAAAGAAATCGCCACACCGGAGTGTGGTTTTATGGACTTTTTATCATCCTGCTTGCTGTCAGTGAATAGACAGCGTTTCTTGCTAAAAGATGGCCACCGGCCGCCTGGAGTAAAGTTTCCCGCGCTGCTGAGGACCTTCGTGGGCGGATCCCTTCAAAGACACAGAAAATCCCGCCCCTCTTCATCATCGCACCGCCGCGGCCCTGCTTCTTCTACGTGATCGTGTACTCAGGACGTCCGGAATCTCTCGAGACTTGGCCTGCGCAAGCCCGGCGATACCGGTAAGAACTTGTAACCGGAGGGAAGGGGATTGTTCCGGCCCCTTTAGTCACCAGCGGCCACATCGCAATAGGCTAACATGTCAGAACCGGGAGTTCCCGAGCAGCCGGCCCCGGGAGAGCTTGCGGCTCCTAATCATTCTATAGCCCCCAGCATGATGCCCTTTACCATGCCTTACTATTTCGGGGCCCCATGGTTTCCCCGCTATAAAGGAGAGACCTATACCCTAAGAGACTTTAAAGAAAAGTTGCTGGCATTATTCAAACTGTACCTCATAAATGCCGATCAGCAAATGGAAATCCTGCTAGCGCAACTGGAGGGAGCTGCCCGCAGGGAGGTATTATCCTGGCCTGCTACTGAGCGGAGTACTCTAGAGCAGATATTCACCCGCCTCAGGGCCACATTTGAAACTAGGACTGCCTCAGAGATAAAGATGCACTTCTTTGGCAAGAAACAGAAGTCCGGTGAGTCCCTCCGTGACTATGCCCTATCACTTCAGGAGGCTTTAGGGGCTGTAATTCAGATAGATCCCAAAGAGGCTGATAACCAGGACCAGACCCTGAGGGAACAATTTATCAACGGGGTGTCTAGTGAGCAAATAAGGACCCAATTAAAGATGCTGTCCGCCCAGCACCCTAACAGTGCCTTTCTGGACTTTAAAGAACTGGCTATAAAAATTCTGGGGTCAGCAGTATCTACGGAGTTGAGCACCCCACCTGAGTCATCAGCCTGCAGGGTGAAACCGCTTATCTCTAAGCAAGCTCAGGCCGGTCAAGCTGTTCAAGTGTCAGCTACCGATACTATCGCCAGGCTGACAGAGCAAGTAAATCACCTCACTAAAAGTCTAGAGAGAGTGTGCAGAAAAATAGAGGAATGGGAAAAACCCATAATGTCAGAAGAAGAGTTCCTGTCACCTCCTAGGCCGTTCCCACCTCCATACCAAGAGACTCACCCCAGGGATCCTGGGAGGCGTAATAGAGGTCGCAAGAGGCCCGTGTGTACATACTGCAAAAAGCTGGGACACACAGAATCCACGTGCTGGCAGTTAAACGGGCAACCCCTGAGGCTGAGGACCACCCCTCGGGAGGTAGAACACTAGGTCCAAAGGATCCAAATTGGATGCCACGGTATGTAGGATCCCATCCTAAAATCAACATAGAGATCAACGGGGTCTCCTTTGAAGCCCTATTAGACACTGGGTCTCAGGTCACTACTATTCAGCTGCCCGCCTTTGAAAGATTCTGGGACACCAACCAATTGACCCAGCCGCCTGAATCCTGGGTGGAGATTATCGCCAGCAATGGCAAACCAGTAAAGATTCATGGATACTGGGAACCCCCCCTGCAGGTGGGAGAAGTAACCTTACCGCAACAGGGGGTGATAGTAGTACAGGCCGGCGACAGAGGAGGACATCCTGTCATTCTAGGCACCAATGTCTTCAAAAACTGTTATTCAGAAATACTTGCCGTATTACACCAGACTTTGCCCACTGCTTCCTCTGCATCCAAGAGGGTGATTCAAAAGACTATTACTGTGTTAAGTGCCCAGCAGAGGTTTGCTAATGGGAAAGGAGAAATTTGTACTGCCAGGATCCGTGATATTAAGCCTGTGACTTTGCCTCCTAATTCTCAAACTCTTTTATGGTGTCGTGCTGTCCTGGGAGTCCAAGGCCGAGATTATCCAGCCCTGGTGGAACCAATCCAGATGGAGGATTACCCTTATGTGAGAGCTGCCAAGTGCCTGGTGAACGTCTCCCAAGGTAAAGTACCTGTCCGTCTGATTAACCTGAGTGATCATCCTGTTGCGCTTACTAAGCATTGCCGTGTTGCCCAGCTGTCCCAGGTGTCCTTCCAAGACATCATTCGTCTTCCAGTGACAGAAAAGCCGCCAGCTGCAGTCAGCGGATGTTCGCCGGTGACCCAGCCACAAGTGCCCTGGTGGGAAGAGCTCCATGTAGGGGACGAGACTACCCCCCAACATCAACAAGAAGAGATTCTACAGCTTGTCAAGGAGCACCACCAGGCCTTCAGTAAGCATGCTACTGACTATGGAGAGGTTAGTGCCATACAACACACCATACCTACTGGCTCTCACCCTCCTATCAAGGAGAGATACAGACCCTTACCGCCTACTTCATATCAGACTGTAAAAGAAATGATCCAAGAGATGAAAGACTCTAATGTAATCCGGGACAGCCGTAGTCCGTGGGCTGCACCCCTGGTCCTTGTAAAGAAAAAGGATGGTGGTATCCGTTTCTGTGTGGATTATAGAAAAATTAACCAAATAACCCACAAGGATGCATACCCACTGCCCCGCATTGAGGAGTCACTAACTGCTCTGGGCTCCTCTGCCTATTTCTCCACATTGGACTTGACCAGTGGCTACTGGCAAGTACCTATGGCCCCTGCAGATAGGGAAAAGACTGCTTTCACCACTCCCATGGGCCTGTATGAATTCAATTGTATGCCGTTCGGGCTATGTAATGCCCCAGGAACTTTCCAGAGACTAATGGAGCGGTGTTTGGGTCACAAAAACTTCGAAACAGTGCTGCTGTATCTAGATGACGTCATTGTGTACTCAAAAACATATGAAGACCATCTGAAACATTTGGCAGAAGTATTTGAAATCCTTATCAAATATGGCTTGAAGGTAAAGCCATCCAAGTGTCACTTGCTCAAACCTGCGGTAAAATACCTGGGGCATGTGGTAAGCGGAGAGGGCGTGCAACCTGACCCTGATAAGCTAGCGGCTGTCCGTAATTGGCCGGTTCCTACTACCGTCAAGGAAGTGAGGGGTTTCCTTGGTTTTGCCGGCTACTATAGACGTTTTATCCCCCATTTTGCTCAAATAGCTGATCCTATCCAGGAGCTCTTGAGGGGGCAACCCAAGAAAAGCCCTAGAACTCCGGTGCCCATTGAGTGGAATGAGGAAAGAGAGATAGCGTTCCAATTGCTAAAAAAGAAACTGACAGAGCCTCCTGTGTTAGGTTATCCAGACTACAGCAAGCCCTTCCATCTGTATACTGATGCTAGCAAGCGAGGCCTGGGAGCTGTGTTAGCCCAGATCCAAGAGGGAAAAGAAAGAGTGATAGCATATGCAAGCCGCTCCCTGAAAGGAGCTGAGAAAAATGACCAGAATTATAGTTCCTTCAAACTAGAGTTCCTGGCATTAGTGTGGGCAGTGACAGAAAAATTCAAGGATTATCTAGCCGCCACCCCGTTCATTGCATTCACTGACAATAACCCTCTGGCACATCTAAATACAGCTAAATTAGGGGCCTTGGAGCAGAGATGGGCCTCTCGCCTCGCCAACTATGATTTCTCTGTAAAATATCGTGCTGGACGTACTAATGATAATGCTGATGCTTTATCCAGGCTTCCCACAGAGACAGCTCCTGATGATGTGCGAGATGCTTGGGAAGATGTAGAGATGCCGGCCTTCTATAACAAATTTGCTCAACAGGATCAGGCTCGAGCTACCAATGACAGAGCTGCAGTTCCTTCACCCTCCAGTAGGCCTGAACCTAAAGAAGAAAGGTGGGTGAAACTACAGTCTGAAAGTAGAGTGCTGGGTGAGTTGTTGGACTTCATTACTAGTGGCAGAGCCCCTGAGAGGATTCGGCGTAAGAGTGCAGATCCTGAGCTCATCAAACTGTGGAGACAGCGCCATCAACTCTTCATACAAAAGGGCCTATTGCTACGGAGAAGCCTAGACCCAGTGTCCAACGAAAGAGTACACCAGATTCTCATACCCCGACGAGATGCAGGTATGGTGTTGGAGATGTACCACAATCAATCCGGTCACTTTGGGGTCCAAAAGACTGAGGCTAATATCCGCCAGCGGTTTTACTGGGTGGGCAGGAGAGAAGACATTGAGAAGTGGTGTCGGGAGTGTGTAGCCTGTGCCTTAAAATGAAGTGAGCACCATGATCAGAGGGCACCACTGAGACCCATTGTAAGTACCCGTCCTCTTGAACTTGTCGCCATCGACCATGTGAAACTGGAGCCTAGTCGCTCAGGGTATGCTTATGCCATGACTATTATTGACCATTTCACTAAGTTTGTTGTAGCGGTGCCTGTGAGAGACCAGACAGCCAAGACTACAGCCGAACTGTTCTGGAAACACTTCCTCCTGCCCTACGGATGTCCAGAAAAGATCCTCACCGATCAAGGACCTGCCTTTGAGTCCCATCTGTTCCATGAACTGTGCCGCTTACACAACTGTAAGAAGATCCGGACAACGGCCTACCATCCTCAAGGTAATGGATTATGTGAAAAAATGAATCAGACCTTGATAGAGATGCTGAGGGCCGTGCCTCCTGAAACCAGAGGAGATTGGCCTAATCTGTTGCCACAGCTCATGTTCACGTACAATCATACCATCCATTGTTCCACTGGGTATACCCCTTTTTATTTGATGTTTGGGCGCCAAGGGACATTGCCTGCTGATCATTCATTGGACATACATGTACCTGATTGCATTAACCCATTACCTAACACCGACTGGGTTGCTGAGCATCAAAGGCGATTGAATACAGCCAAAGCCATTGTTCAGGAACGTATGGACTATGCTAGGGACCGACAGCAGAAAGACTATGATCAAGCAGCCCATGCAGAACCCTTGACAATAGGGGCTGTGGTATGGTTAAAAAATAACCGCCGTACCAGTAAACTGGACAGTAAATGGGAGCGAAGTCCCTATGTTGTCACTGCAATCCCAAATGTTGGAACTCACACTTATGAGATCACCCGGGAAGGCAAGGGATCCCAAATTGTACACCGAAACCGGTTAAAGCTCTGCCTGACACCAGAACCTAGTGCCGAGAGTTCTGGATCTGAATCCCCTGTGTCAGAGTCATCAATACCGCCCGAGGATCCTATGCAGGCTGTCAGTAATCTGAGGTATGACGCTGATCCCATGCATTGGCTTCTGACACCATGGTTGAACTTGTTGGTGCCCGCTCCGGCACCTAATGTATCTTCACCTCCAGAAGAGCCGGTTCAAGATGCCCCGGATCCAGTCCCCCTTCTAGGGGATATTGTTGTTCCTGTTGTTCCTGTTGTTCCTGACCAAGGTCTCACTGATGGAGACCCTCCTGTTGCTTCTCTCTCTTCTACCTCGTTGCTAAGGGAAGAGGAGACCCCTGTGTTGAGAAGGTCCACCCGGATGACCAGGGGACGTCCGCCAGTCCGTTTAGGGGACTTTGACTATACTGGTGGTGTCTCCTCCCGAGCAGTTGCTACTGGTAATACTTTGCTTGACATTTGTGCACAAGAATGGACTCCCCCACGTGAGCCCTTGCCTGTGATACACCCACAGGAAACCCCTGGGTAGTTCCGTTATTATACTGCCACCAAAGAAAGATGGACTAACCTGGTTCACCCTAAGTCCGCTGTGCCAGGTCAGCGGCCGTGCCTAAGAAGCAAGAAGATGCCTCTTTCCCTTGCGTCATTTATTCATGAAGTTACCAATGTTATGTTTTTCTGTGTGAAACAATTATTTATTATATTTATAATGAATGCTTATGTTATGTACTATGTTATGCCGGTTCAGGAAGGTGTGTGAGTACGAGGCCTTACTCACGTTAAAGTCTGGGGGTGTGCAGCATACGGGTAGGTTACCCGACACTGCTAGAATGTAATGTGTGTTTCCCTTTAAGCCAGTTAGGCCTGGTGCAGGCAATCTTTATTCTAGCCAGCAGAGGGAGCCCCCCCAGTTCAGTATAAATAGGCTAGGGCCTAGGCAGGAAGGGAGTGCTGAAGTTTCTAGAGCCTGAGGAAACTGAGAGAGAGACAGAGGCAAGTCAAGAAAAGCAAGAGGTACTCAAGACAACAGAGGAGGTACTTGATAGAGATAAAACCAAGGATATACGCCAGAGCTAGGGCATTAGACCTTGGAGAAGAGTTTCTATGTTCCAGGATCAGTCAGGAATAGAGTGCAAGCTGCCTGTACTGCAAGTCCTGTGTTTAACACTCTAAAGTCACCTTGCTATATATATATATATATATTGCCTGCATCAACTGTATTGAAAATCAACTGTCTTCAAAGGAACTGCGCTTCCGTCAATGTCCCTAAATGATGACTACTAAAGTTCGAATTCTGTTTTAACATCACGTGGTTCCTCAGTTATTCCTGCTATCAGCAAACGGCGTGCCACCGTTTAATTGGCACTGGCGTCACGAACATTTCTCATCATCACCTGCCCTTGCAGAGAGTCAGCCGTCTCAGGTTAGTGTCTATTGCACTACAACACCCAGGAACATTTCTAAACCTAACTTGAGTACGCTGCAGAATCTCCCATAGGCTACACTGGTAAATTATTGCATTCTGTGGGAGAAGCTATCAGACAAATTGCATGATCAAGACCACTAAGGGGGTAAAAATAAATGTAAAAACAAAACATTTTTTTCAAAATATAATAAACAAGAATATAATAAAAAATAAAGATCATTAGTATCACACGTCCCATAATGCCTGAACTATTAATATATAAAATAATTTATCCTGTACCATGAATGGCATAATGAAAAAAAAGCTAAATGGGCGATTTGCTGTTTTTTGGTCACTTCACCTCCCCAAAAAATAGAATAAAAAGTGATCAAAAAGGCATACACACTCTCAAATGGTATACAAAAATAAACCTACACATCACTTCACAAAAAATGAGCCCTAAGGCTCCTTTCAAACAAACGATACGGATTGTGTCCAGATCTGTTCAGGAAAAAGCTGATGGTTTTGCACGCAAGTTCAGTCAGTTTTGTCTGCAATTGCATTCAGTGGTTCAGTTTTTTTCACACGGATGCAATCAGTTGTGATGAGTTTTTCAGGTGCGGGAAAAAAAAAACGAAAGAAAAACAATCTATATCTCCTAGCAACCATTATATATTTGTCAGAATCCACTGAATGTGATAGATATTGCAATACTTCAGAATTTGGGGCCCCAATTGTACTTTTACCCATTTTGTCTAAGACCAGCCCTGCCTGTCTGGTGGTGGTTTTGAATGCCCTTGGTGTTGGTGCATTGTGGGGTGCAAAGCAGGGGCCCATAGTAGTGCAGTACCGTGTAACAAAACATCTGTACAATGATGGAGCTGGCTCTGGGTGCAACCAGGGAACACGTTTTACTGTAAATTCCGGCAGTTTATAAAAACATGCACTTACACGGGTAGGCACAGTCTCTTTAGATTGGATTAAACAGACATTCTCTGAATCCCTTTCCTGATTGCAAACCAATCTTTCCAATCCGGCAAAGTGGTATAAATTCTCTCTCAATAGCAATACAAATGCCCAAATGCTGGGTGTAGTCTTTTAACAGATGTCCAGTCTATCTCTTGAGTATGAAAGGGTGCCTGAAGCTACTAACCCAACCAAATGCAGTGAAGTCCACAGCCTGACACATGCGTTACCTTCACTAGCTTCTTGTACATGCACTTTCCCTTTCTAATGGCCACTCTACCATATTCTTGTGTCCCTCAGAGGTTGGCACTTGTTTGAGTCTGATAAGATGGCTGTATCTCAGTCTGTTGCTTCTCCTTTCCACTCCCACACCCAACTCACTACAGCATCTAACTAACAGCGACCAGCCCACACCCAGCAACTGTCTCTAAGAGGCCAGAAAATTTTAACCCTATGGCTCCCATACACAGCCTTTGAAATACAAAGTGCATAAAGTTAAATAAATTTAGGCAATGAACCACCGGGTGACTGCATATGCACTTAATGCAAACTGCAGCCTTACCGCAACCACTCAGTACGTGTCCTACTGCACAGCATGTTTATATGCAGCCCAAACCTCAGCCATTTTTCTCCCATTCTGTAGGTTTCTGCTGCTTTAAACACATTTATTCCTGCGACTGTGTGAAAGTCATCATGTACTTATTATTTGCAGTGTTTTATTGTAGTCAGAGATGAATAAAATCTTGAAAATACAATTAATAGAAATGTTTGCACCGTTAATTTAAACTCTGTCCTCAGGCACCATTTTTTGTTTTATAGCCATACAATACGGAGATATGGACGCCATAAGAGTTCATTTTTATTAGTCTTATTCTTTCTGATTTGACAGAGCTCTCTGACAAACGTACTAGCGCTGTAACTTACAGAGACTGTTCCCGCGTTCTCCTTACTTTACATGGGCTGAAACTTTTCTAGCTCCATCTTCCATCTTAACAGTCATGGCTATTGATTTGTATTACATTTGGGTAAGGAATGCAATTGTTATGTCATAAAAATTTTCAGTCTGATGTATTTATGGATATACTTATTTCATTCTGATGGATTTTTTGCTGCTTTTTTTTGGCTTTATTAGGGTACTTTCACTCTTCTGGCAAAACAGCAGGCAATCCGGTTGCAGATCCGTCTCACAAATGCATTGCAAACGGATCCGGTATTAATTCTTTTTGCATTTTTAAAGGTCTGTGCATGCATTTTTGGCCGGAGAGAAAATTGCAGCATGCTGCGGTATTTTCTCCGTCCAAAAAACGTAAGAGGGACTGAACTGATAAATCCTGAACGGACTGCTCTCCATTCAGAATGCATTAAGATAAAACTGATCAGTTTTTTCCCGCTATTGAGCCCCTAGGACGGAACTCAGTGCCGGAAAACTTTAACGCAAGTGTGAAAGTTAAAAAATACCATAATTTTCATGCATTTTTTGCAAGCGTCTTTTGGGTGACACATTTTTTTATACAGACATTTTTGTCATGCAGTTTTCTCCTGCACAAGTAAAATTCATAGTAATACTGCTAAAAAATAGTGGACCCCGTAAAGGGCTAAATAATAGCACCATACTCACATAATACTGCTATATTGTACACACACTGACATATTTCAAAGTGGTGCTGAAAAATAAAAAGTCATAAATCCCCAAATAACACCAGAGCTAGCACCATGATATATGTTTTAGGCCTCTTGCACACGGCCGTTGTGGCTCCGTTCCGTGCATTGGGGACCGCAATTAGCGGTCCCCAATGCACGGGCAGCGTCCGTGCAGCGGCCGGGACGGATCGAGACCCATTCAACTTGAATGGGTCCGTGATCCGTCTGCACCGCAAAAAAATAGAACAAGTTCTATTTTTTTGCGGTGCGGACTGCGGAGACACGGACAGAAACACCACGGAAGCACTCCGTAGTGCTTCCGTTCTGCATTTCCGTGATTGCAGACCCATTCAAGTGAATGCGGACCCACCGTATGCGGGCCGCAATACGGCCACGGGCACACAACGTTCGTGTGCAAGAGGCCTTAGGACGTAGTGGAAGTAGGATAGTGAAGGCTATCAAGTAATTGGTGCCTCAAATTATTCTGATAATAATCCATTTCCTATTCTATGAATATCTTGGAAAAGAAATCTGTTTTATAGCTTGCCATTAATGCAGAAGCAGGCAGCAGGGGTCAGGGTTAACAGACAGAGGACAGATGTGAATGCCCAAGGTACAGTGTGTGTTGTACAATGCAGGTAACCAGCCGTACCTATAGTGTGCAGTAAACTGTACTCACCAGATCATTGCAAATGAGTCAACGGTGTCATCAAACAGCTTCACCTCACATCTCTGGCCTTTTCTTTTGTCAGAGGTGGTAAACGTCTTCATTTCTCCCACCTGTTTAAACTAAGTTCACTTAATTCTATTTCTAAATGAAAATGCCACTCATCCACACCATACACTGAACATACTACCATTACTCTACAGTTCATGGATTCTACCTGTATGTGGCCCTAATGTTAGTATGTGATCGCGGTGTACACTGGAGAATGTTCCACTTAGGCTGGGTTCACACAAGCGTTGCGGGAAAATGTGCGGGTGCGTTGCGCGCGAGTGCAAAACATTGTAATGCGTTTTGCAGTCGCATGAGAAAAATTGCGCATGTTTGGTACCCAAACCCGAACTTCTTCACAGAAGTTCGGGCTTGGGATCGGTGTTCTGTAGATTGTATTATTTCCCCTTATAACATAGTTATAAGGGAAAATAATAGCATTCTGAATACAGAAAGCATAGTAAACTAGCGCTGGAGGGGTTAAAAATAAATAAATAATAATTTAACTCACCTTAGTCCACTTGATCGCGTAGCCCGGCATCTCCTTCTGTCTCCTTTGCTGAACAGGACCTGTGGTGACGTCACTCCGGTCATCACATGATCTTTTACCATGGTGATGGATCATGTGATGACCGGAGTGACGTCACCACAGGTCCTTTACCTGTAATTAATGCTCACCACAGGTCCTGTTCAGCAAAGGAGACAGAAGAAGATGCCGGGCATCGTGATCAAGTGGACTAAGGTGAGTTACATTTTTAGAATTTTTTTTTTAACCCCTCCAGCGCTAGTTTACTATGCATTCTGTATTCAGAATGCTATTATTTTCCCTTATAACCATGTAATAAGGGAAAATAATAATGATCGGGTCTCCATCCCGATCGTCTCCTAGCAACCGTGTGTGAAAATCGCACTGCATCCGCACTTGCTTGCGGATGCTTGCGATTTTCACGCAGCCCCATTCACTTCTATGGGGCCTGCGTTGCGTGAAAAACGCAGAAAATAGAGCATGCTGCGATTTTCACGCAAACGCACAAGTGATGCATGAAAATCACCGCTCATGTGAACAGCCCCATAGAAATGAATGGGTCGGTATTCAGTGCGGGTGCAATGCGTTCACCTCACGCATCGCATCCGCGCGGAATACTCGCCCGTGTGAAAGGGGCCCAAGGCTTACCCTCAGATTTCTGCTGCGGATTATTTAGTTTGTCCTGCCGTATATTAGATCCTAATCTGCATGCAGACACCTGCGACAGATTCCGTGTGGAAACCATGCCAAGACTATAGCTTGGATTTCCCATTGAAAGCAATAGGTGGCAGATTATGATCGGAAGAAATGCCATGTGACGGTAGCCTTAGCTGTCATTTAGATGAGCAAGCCCCAACTCATCCATCCACAGGCCAGAAAAACTGGACACATTTTTATGATTCTTTGGCATCTGCATGCAGACTGTTTTTCTTGATCACCCATTTACTGTATGTGTTTTGCAGGAAAATCAGATCTAGATGATGCATGCTGCGATTTTCTTTGTATGGACCAATGGGCACACTGACTATAATGGGTGAATGTTCTGTCCGGGTGCTGTCTGTTGTGCACTCAAGCAACAACCGGACCTGAACATCACCCATCTGAATGAGCCCTTAGGAAGTCCTTAAGATGTTGACATGTTGAAAATGAGTGTGTATAGCTTCATATGTGACTGTGATTTTCCAAAATCGATATTTTGCAGCTCTTATCAATTTCAATTTAGTGGGGGAAATCCACATCTACTGTATTTGCATTGTAAGCCACATGCAGATGTCTGGCGCAATTTTTCAGCTGGAACTGGTGCTGGAAGAAAGTCTCCAGCGCTGGAGAGAGAGGAAGATGCCAGCTGCTTTCCAAGGCAGATAACTTGATACTTAGGCTACATGCACACGACCGTATGTGTTTTGCGGTCCGCAAAAAAAAAAACGGATGATATCCTTATGCCATCCTTTTTTTTTTTTGAGGATCTATTTTAACAATGCCTAAAACGGACAAGAATAGGACAATTTTCTTTTTGTAGGGCTACGGAACGGACATACGGATGCGGACAGCACGCGTGTGCTGTCCGTATTTTTTGCGGACCCATTGAAATTATTGGGTCTGCATCCTATCCGCAAAAAAAAAACGGAACGGACACGGAAACAAAATGCGTTCGTGTGCATGAGGCCTTAGTTATATGTTAGAATCCAGCATAGGACATTTTTACTAATTCTAGAACCTCACAGTGACTTTTGGTTACATGACCTCAATATTTCCCGGTTTAAGAGGAAAATGTTGCTGCCGACTTGTGACCATCACAAGCACTCCGGCCATGTCACCGTTTGCTCCCACAGGAAATTATTGAGGTTTTGTAACATCCATGTTAAGGTCCGGCCACAACTCCATGTGACCAACAGATGTCATGCAGAGCTAACCCTCGTCCCTTCTACGTGTTACTTTACGTTACCGTACCCATCTTACTGCGGCAAGGATGTTAATGATTTTTCCACTCAAGCTTTGTCCGTTTGCTGCAATATCTCCCAGTGAATAGTAATCGTTTGGATCTTTGGGAGGAATAGACAATAAAGACAGCAGGGAGTTATCGGTGTCATGTTTGGAGCATATCTTCACCAAGGAGTGGACTTCACTGATAATCAATTTGTAGTAACTAAAATGAGAGGAAAACGTTCAAGCTGTAATTAAAATAACTTTGCAAATTTTTTTATGCCTCTAAAATTGAAAATATTCAACAACATAATTTACTTTGAAAGTCTTGATTAGAAATCTCCTACCGTTTTCTGTATATCTGGGGGTCATTTATTAAGATCGGCGTTTTACACGCTGGTCTTAATAGCCCTGCACTGGCCTCTACATAACTTAGGTGCGTCCACCGTCAGCCTAAATCTATGCCAGCTAAAATCAGCGGAACGGACACGGACACGGTCGTGTGCATGAGGCCTAACCTGCATACTTCTTCAACAAATCTCTTTGCACGAAATGGTCGTCCTTGCTTAAACATTTATTAGATACGTTTTAGGCCTCATGCACACGACCGTTGTTTGTTTCCGCGTCCGTTCCGCCGATTTTAGCGTTTCTGATGAGGACCCATTCATTTCTATGGAGCCGTTGAAAATGCGGATAGTCCACCGTTTGTTATCAGCGTCCGTAGTTCCAGTCCGTCAAAAAAATATAACCTGTCCTATTCTTGTCAGCAAAAAAATGGTTTGCGGACCCATTCAAGTCAATGGGACGGCAAAAAAAATGCGGATGCACAACCTTATGTCATCCGCGTCCGTTTTTGTAGAATCAGTTGCCTGGTGACCAGCATCTATACCAGTATCCTGGGTGGGGATATTAAATTGACACTTTTTTTACCTTCCTTTTTTCTGGGCAGTCCGCCCCAAAAAGACAGAAAAAACACGGAAACAAAAGCGGCAACGGACAACGGAACAACGGATCCCCAATTTGCGGACCCCAAAAAAAAACAACGTTGTGTGCATGAGGCCTTAAGCATTGCGTCTTATTTCCACTTTTTATTGCTTTCGATTTATGAACAGGGTAATCCAGTTCGCATCTGATAAAATGTGCACTATTTTTGCCCACACTACTACTACTTTTGGCAGGTCTGACAAACATATGCCCCAGACATATGCGACTATACAGCTGAATACATCTGCCATTGCTTCCGATTATAAAGAAACAGTATACTGCACATTATGCTTTTTTCATTGCATACAGTTGTTAGAAAAGCATACCAACTAAATGAAATTAAACTGGAATTTGTGCTTGTAAGCGGCGTGCATCAGTCAGAGCTGCGAAGCCATAGCAGATACGATCTCTCCCTCCCTGGTGTACGTATTGATGAGAGACGCCTGTCGTATGTTTTCAATCTCTACCGTTTTCTAAAAGGACGTTAAACGTTTATGGCCCCCATGGGAGCAGGAAGTTTACACATTACCTTGGTGTTGAAGGATTAAATTTTTCTTCCTTCTCTACGTCTTTTGTTTGCACGAGGGGGTTTTCAATTATAACTAAAAGAAAAATAGGAATATTGTTTAGAAACGCTTGTATTCCCGGAATGATAAATACAGATAATTAAACCTTGCGGCGTACGAGTAAAACAGATGTCCTCATTACCATCTAAACATAGTAAAATGGCGCTGCGCTGTACTGATCGGGGTTGCCGTGCACACTTTGAACAGTTGTGACATAGCTGGATGATACATGTACTTGCAAACTCGTTTTCTTGATGTATTCTACCCCAGGGCAAATGGCAAAAAAAAATATTGGAAAATTAGTCATACTTAAAAAAATAAACACTCTGCGAATCTTTACCGCCATGAATCACGCGTGCGTTGCATTCTGCTTTTTTTATCCTATTTATTTATATTCCACAGGCGTCATTCGTTTTTTGGAGAATGCAGTTTGCTTTGATAAAGTGGACACTTTATTTCTTTACTTCATGTCTACAGTGATGTTTTTGAAAATACGGCGCACACGAATCAAACTGGGGCGCGGCGCTAAATCTTTTCTCGTCTCCTCTGCTTTCTAACTCGCTGTATATAAATGCAGCTACAAATAACAGGGCAAATTTGAGTCAGCTGCACCTAAACTGGGCCATTGATTAATAGATTTCCCCTGATCCAATGAGAGTGTGAAAATGTATTTCATTTAAATAGACGTTTCGTGCCATAGAGGCCGGCTATGCTGCTGCTAGCGGGGGCTTGGGAAGAGAGGAGAAACTTCTGATTGGTCCCATTAGTTGGTGATAATCTGTGCAGGACGCCCCTGTCCAGAGGATGCATTACTAGGAGGTGCTATTTGGCCCTGTGGTCATGGAAATTGCATGACTACTCGCTTAGCTCATGCTTGGACATCTGGGGGAATTTGCATTGTGTAGATTGCTGGATGTACTACAACTCTTATTTGGTGCACAGTAAAGAGAGACTTTTGTTAAATTCGATCTGGCCTGGTTACTGACTCTCCTGACTCCACACACTGGCCATTGCATTCACATTAGAAGCACTGCATTGCACCCACACGGACATTTAACATCAAGGCAGGAACCCTAGCTACAAGGATTGCCCCAGGGGAATATAGGATGCCCCTCCTGTACCAACCCCAGGGAGTGACGCCCTGGGGCTGGGTTCACACTTGAGCGTTTTACAGCGCATTCAAACGCGCTGTAAAATGCTCAACACATGAAAACCAATGCTTCCCTATGGCCCTGGTTCTCACTTGAGCGTTTTACAGCGCGTTTGAACGCGCTGAAAAACGCCCTACGCTCAAACAAGTTCTTGAGCTTCTTTGGGGCGTTTTGTCGCGCGTTTGCAGCCATAGGACACTGCTGTTAATCACACAAACGCGCGTAATACGCGCGTTGACTATGGACAAAAACGCGCGACACAAACGCGCGTTAAACGTGCAGATCAAATATGCTCAGGTCTGAACCCAGCCTGAGGGAGTACATCATGACACATCCTCCACACTACCACTCCCATCCTCTGCACCGGCCCCATTGGGGCTCACTGCATTGGGGCTCTTTGCGGGAGTGGTGGGAGTGGAACCCCCCATGAAAAGATATTGATGACCTATCCTGAGGCTAGGTCATGAATATTCCAATCCCGGAAAACCCCTTTAAAAACTGTAAAGCATGTATTACACAGGCCGATTGAGCAAGAAATTGTCGGTAAGGAAGTGTTCCCTCCCGGCAATCGCTGGCTAGCTAGCGGAGGAGACCACTGCTATTACATGAGCGATCGCTATGCCATCGCTTGTCCCCATGCTGTCTAGTGGTTTGCCGACGGTAGATCGTAATTAGACATCACGTTCTGCCGCCAGCAATCATCTGCCGAAAAATTGGCAGGTGTAATATAGCTGTTACTCTAAGGCCTCATGCACACGGCCGTTGTTTTTGTCCGCATCCGAGCCGCAGTTTTGGCGGCTCGGATGCGGACCCATTCACTTCAATGGGGCCGCAAAAGATGCGGACAGCACTCCGTGTGCTGTCCGCATCCGTTGCTCCGTTCCGTGGCCCGCTAAAAAATATAGCATGTCCTATTCTTGCCCGCGCTTTCCGGACAAGAATAGGCAGTTATATTAAAGGCTGTCCGTGCCGTTCCGCAAATTGTGGAACGCGCACGGACTCCATCCGTCTTTTGCAGATCCGCGATTTGTTAACATGAACACTTTTTCTTATATTAAAACTGGAGAACCCCTTTAAAGAGCACACATCAGCTGGATCTACCCTATTTAACCAGGTGTGCTGCCTAGTAGGGTTGATCCGCCTGGAAGGATTGTTTTGTGAAAGTCAGTTGGGGCATTCCTGAAAAAAAAAAAGACTTTTAATGCAAATGAGGGCTTCTGTGCGCCGAGGGGTAGGGCTAAGCTCTATGAAAAGAAATGCAAAGGGTGACCTTATTATTACTTATAATAATTATTATTACTAATAAAAGCCCATAAACAAGTAAACCTATAGATAAAGGTGACGCACACTTGTGCAATGGTTCACAGTGCAGAGGTAAAAAGAACGCTCTTACCATAGGGTCATATCACGTTACCTACTGGGGGTCTCATGGATCCGTGTGCTGGGTCTCTTACCCTGGATTACCCTACGTGACCTGAACTAATAATGCCGCCCAGGGAGCAATGTGCTCACCCTCAAAAGGGCGACGGTGTCCCTGCTTCTCCCTATGCAGCCTTGTGACTGCCGAGCTTCGTCAGGAAAAAGAGCAGGGAGACCTACTAAATGGTTAAACCAACGGTCCAACGCGTTTCATTGGCATCCAGCTAAATCATCAGGGGACCCCAGAAATAAGGACTCAGCATTGGTCAATGGCTGAAGCCTCTCCTAATCAGCCCACTATCCATGCCATGGTGCGCATGGAGTAGGGCTCCTCACGTCGTGCGTATGGCAGTGGGTGCTAAGCTCCTCAACTTTCCAGCGCTGGCCACGTCCCTCATTTGCATGAGCAATAAGTGTTTTTTCTCGGGAATGCCACAACCGATTTTCACAAGGCAGGTAGTATGTCTGGTTTAAAAGAAGGGTTGATCCTGCTAACAGGTGCTCTTTGACACTCTAGCCACTGTCCAGAATACACGAAAACAGGAATAATACGGTAGCTGCCATGTTGTACCCTACCGCAGTCAGCAATCCGGAAACTGTCAGACAACGTTTTAATATATTCTTCTCTACCCCAACATGAGGCGTTTATGAAAGCGGATGGCGAATCTCTTACTGTGAAGCTGAAGGTGTACCTCTCCAATCCAATATCTAAATAGAAGAAAGAGAGTAATTCCTGCACACGGTGACATTTCAATTAACTTTTGCCATATCTCAAAATGCTTCTTAATTGATTCTGTGAATTGGCATCAATTGCATTTCTTTTACATTTTCCTGGAAAATTCCCCAAAGTTGTGAAATACTGGCAACTTACTACACGAGCTGAGATGAAGGAAGCCAGGACAGTACAAGCCCTAGGCTATGTGCCCAGCGGCCTGGTGTCAGCTGTCCTCACCTACACTATGACCAAGGCTGCCATACACATTCAGTAGCTGTCAGCTATCTCTCCCGATTCCCTCTCGGCTCCCCTATACGTATACTTGTTTGATGTGTATTCTATGAAGACAGGGGAGAAAGCCACTGCTGCTGCACACTTCCGGGGGTTGCTTAAAACAGATTGGGTGAAAATATTCACTTTGCTCAATCCTTCTCCTTCCTTTACTTTGTATTGGTGACTCTTACATTTGGCCGACGGGTGATGTGTATGGGAAGCACCCGAATCTGATGTTGGGGCACAGTGGGGAGCCCCATGTACATATTAGACCGTCTGTCGAACGAAAGAGTCACCTATAAAAAGTGAATCCCTGGGAAAAAGACAAAACCTCTGCACCTTGAAATGTCTGGTACCAAGGGATGAGATTTCATGATACTTAAATGCTGAGGATATAGCTGTGCATGGACAGGCCATGGAGAGAGTTAACATTTTGCGTAAAAGCAGAATGGTAAAGACTGCACCCCAAGATCCACCTGAAATAACGAACAGGTAAGTACTTAGGCCTGTATTAGACTTGAAGATCAGCATTTTGAACGCTTCCTTCCTGGCAATCGCCTGCTCGTAGTGGAGGAGACCGCTGCTATTACATGCAGCGATCTCCTCCACAGTATGGGAAGGAGTGATCGCTAATGCTGAATCATTGTTTGCTGGCAGCAGATCGCGATTAGACAATACGATCGGCCACCGGCAAACAATGATTTTTTTTTTTTTACCTGCTTAAAAATGGCGATCGCAGACACTCGTTCATCGGGTAATCAGCGGCAGTATTACACTGCCAGATCATCACTAGCGAGTTTTATTATTATTTACCTATTCCCTTACCTCCTCAACAGCAGCACAGATGGGGTTAACTGCCCCTGTGGACTGGTAGGACCGGCGGAATTTTAATGAGCCCAAGAACCAATAAACGATCTTCAGCTCCCTGAAAGGGAGGAGATCACCCCCCAGCCCACCGTGTTTTTTTCTGTCCTCTGGACAGGTGGACTGGCGTGTCGCTCCCTCTCTGGGAGCTGAAGATTGCTTAGGGGTTCTTTTACCCTCCTTAAGCTTAGCTTGCTTTCTATGGATCTCAGTGCCTTTATTTTAGGCCTGATCATGGCGATTTCGGTCTGGGGTACCGTCGGGGAGGGGGGCGTCCCCTCCCCTCTTCTCTCATCATCTGTAGACGGTGCTCCGTCCCTCCGTTACCGCATGTGTGCGGCGCTATGGGCGCCGCCATTTTCCGGAAGTGCCGCGCCCTAGGTGCGCTACGTCACTTCCGGTTTTCCGAAGCGTTGCGGTGATGTATAAAACTCACCTTTCTTTTAAACTGGCTCCCTAGAAGGACATCCTGGACTTAGGATTAGTCTGGAGAGACAATTTTCGTATAGGTAGAGCCAGTATAGGCTCTGGTTTTTCTACAAGAAAAAAAAAAAAAAAAGGGAGTGGTGCTGATCTCGTTTCAGGAACCCGCCCATTGGGCGGGGCTTCCTCCTTTTAAGCGCCCAGAGCCCATCAGTCAGCGCTCTGGTTGCGTTGCTTTCACAAGTTAGCTCCAGAGCTCTCCTGTGCTTTGTGATATTCCTGCAGTATTGCTTTGCTTGGGTTTTGTACTTCCTCTTCTTTCAGCTCTATTTCTTCTAGTGCTGGTGGGCCCCCTTAAGGTCTGGTTTTCTCCACCTCCTGATATTGTAGGTGTTATGACCTGTTTTGTTTCTTCCATTACAGACTATGGCTTCCCCTAAGGAGCAGGATCAGCGGAAGGCTGGGGCCAAGAGGAAGCATTTGGCATGTTACGAATGTAACACACCCCTAGATGACAGCTGTCCTTACTCCAGATGTGAGAGTTGTCGCACGGCATCCACGGAACCCACGATGCAGGAGATGTTCCAATGGACCAAGACATACGTGGATGATTCCATCAAGGGAGTAGTTCAGCTACTTAATGAGAGGCTACCAGGTCCCTCTCAGACTCCCATGGAGGTGGTCACACCGGTCGAAAGACCTACCCCCTGTTCAGTGGGGTCTTCTTCTTCTGAGGAAGAAGAATCTACTTCTTGCTTTTTCCCTCCAGAAAAGACGCAGAAGTTACTCAAGTCCATCAGGTCGGGGGACCAGGATGTTGACATGGGGGAGTCCTCCGATCCCGCCGGTCGGACACAGCGTGTCTTTAGAGCGGATGAGACCCTCCTCTCTGTGATGCGCACAGAGTGGAAAAAGCCTGAGAAGGGTCCAGTGCTTACCAGAAAATTCAGACTCATGTACCCGATGGCTAAACCCTTGGTGGAATCGTGGGGTTCCGTTCCCAAGGTGGACATGGCTATAGCCAAGTTGTCCCGGCGCACTCTAGTCCCTGCAGACGATGGGTCTAGCCTGCAGGACCCTCTAGACCGGAGGGCAGAGTGCACCCTTAGGAGGGGTTACGCGGCGGCCGCTGCCTCCGCATCTACTTCCATTGCGGCCACTGAGGTAGCCAACTATCTACGCTCTAGGCTTAATCAAATCCAGACGGATGTGGACCAGAGCGTATCAAGAGACGACATCCTGGCAGCCTTCAAGTCAGCCAACCTGGCTATGGACTTTTTAGTTGATTCCTCCCAGATGCAGCTGAAGCTGGCCGCCAAAACTATGGCCCTAGTTTCAGCTGCCCGCAGACCACTCTGGCTGAAACCGTGGATCGCGGATAACGCATCCAAGTTTAACCTTTGTGGGCTCCCCTTCGAACCAGATAGGTTATTCGGGTCCGAATTGGACAAAATAATGGAGGGGCTCTCCGATAAAAAAGGGAAGAGCCTCCCCCAGCAGCCCTTTCGGGGACGCCCCAGACAGGAAAAGAAGGGCGGAGGTCGTCCTGGGCAGCAGTCTAGGCGCAGAGATTGGGGGGGGCCGTCTCGTAAATATCCGAGACGCCCCCGCAAACCCACCAGGGAGGCAAAACCCTCCTGACTATGGGCCTCCTCGAGGCTCTTGGATAAGCCCTGCTGCCCCTGCAGTGTCTCCTCTAGATTTTCCCGTACCCCTCCCCCAGATTCCCGTGGGGGGCCGTCTTACCCATTTCAAAGACTCTTGGAGCCGGTTGATTGCAGACCCCTGGGTCCAGGACATAGTTTCCGCCGGGTACCGGGTAGATCTTATCTCTCTCCCCCCAGAGAGATTCATAGCCACACGAAACTTCGGGTCTGCCAAACAGGTGGTCCTAGAATCTTACATTCAGGACTATATTTCCAAGGGAGCCCTAGAGGAGGTACCGGCAGGGGAGAGGGGCCTAGGGATTTATTCACCAGTGTTCCTGGTTCCCAAGAAGACAGGAGATCTCCGGATGATCATCGATTTGAGATTCCTCAATCGATTTATAAGGAAAACAAGGTTTCGCATGGAAACCATAAGGTCAGTCAGCCATATCCTCAATCCTGGGGACGTCATGGCTACTCTGGACCTCAAGGATGCGTACCTTCACATTCCGATCCATTCCGCTTCCCGGAAACTCCTCAGGATCGCGGTCCAGATTTCAGGGGTTTGCAGGCACTTTTAGTTCGCCGTGCTTCCCTTCGGAATCTCTTCTGCCCCCCTCATCTTCACCAAGGTGGTGGTTTCGGTGGTGGCAGCTTTGAGACTCCAAGGACTGACTATTATTCCTTATCTGGACGATTGGCTTTTCATAGCCTCTTCAGTTCCGATCCTTACCTACCATCTTCAGGTCGCAGTCTCTTTTCTCTTCCGCCTAGGCTGGATTATCAACTGGCAGAAGTCGAATGTGAGCCCATCGACTTCAATCCATTACTTAGGATTCGTGGTCGACTCTGTGGAGATGTCCCTCCGGTTGACTCCAGAAAAGAGAGCGCGGATTCAGGACCTGGCAAAGGTCCTTTATGTCCCTCGTCGAGTCTCTATCCGGACTCTCATGAAGATGCTGGGGCTCATGTCAGCGGCTGCGGATGCGGTCCCTTGGGCGCTATGGCACCTCCGTCCTCTTCAGTCGGAGGTCTTACACCTATGGAACGGCAGCCCTGCGGGGCTAGATTCCCTGTGCTCCCTGTCCGGTCAAACCCGAAATTCCCTCAGATGGTGGTTTCAGCTACCAGCAGGGAAGTCTATGACCCAACCAGCTTGGGTCATATTGACTACAGACGCGTCCCTTGTAGGCTGGGGCGCTCACCTGGACGGATCCCCAATTCAGGGATCTTGGTCTCCTCTGGAGCGGCATTTTTCCTCCAATCTTCGCGAGATGCGAGCTATCCGGCTAGCCCTCCTTCACTTTGCGCCTCAGATCCGGGGCAAAGCAGTGAAAGTCCAGTCAGACAATATGACTGCAGTTCTCTATATAAACAAACAGGGAGGCACAAGATCATTGCCCCTTCTGTCAGAGATCGGGGTAATTCTTCGGTGGGCAGAGCTGAACCTTTCCCATCTATCTGCCGTTCATATTCGAGGCTCCCTCAATATGATAGCGGACCGCTTAAGTCGAGGATTACCGACCATGGAGTGGTCTCTGCATCCGGAGATCTTCAGGCAGCTAGTTCACAGATGGGGTATGCCAGAAGTGGATCTCATGGCAACCAGGTTCAACGCCAAGGTGATGAGGTTCTGTTCCCTCTACAGGGAAGACAACCCCCTGGCGATAGATGCTCTGTCAATACCGTGGAGGTTCAGGCTGGCTTACATCTTCCCTCCCTTTTCCATGATACCGAGGGTATTGATGAAAATCCGTCAGGATCAGGCCTCGGTAATAGCCATCATACCGTTTTGGCCCAGAAGATCCTGGTTTACCCAGCTCATTCAGATAAGTCGGGGACAATACTGGAGACTCCCCCCGGAGCAGACCCTGGTGTCGTGGGACACTCACCTCTGCCCAGATCTGCACAGGTTCAACCTGACAGCCTGGAGGTTGATCAGTCCCTTCCCAACATAGAAGGGCTTTCCGAGTCGGTCCTGAGAACTTTGTCGCATTCCCGAGCAGAGTCTACAAAGAAGGCCTACTCCAGGATCATGAGAATCTTCGAGGCATGGTGTGATTCCAGACAGGTGGCGTCTGCAGATCCGCCCCTTCCTGCGATACTTCAATTTCTTCAGGATGGATTAGATAGAGGCCTATCTCCAGCTACCTTGAAGGTACAGGTTTATGCCATCTCGGCCTGTCTCAACAGGCCACATTCTCGGGATCCACTCATCAAACGCTTCCTGAAGGGAGCTGAAAGACTAAAGCCTACTATACTGAAACCTATCCCCCAGTGGGATCTTTCAGTAGTGCTCAGGGGGCTAGCATCTCCCCCCTTCGAGCCCTTGGAGGAGGTAAATTTAAAATTTTTGACTCAAAGATGGTCTTTCTTCTGGCTATAGCTTCAGTCAAAAGAGTTTCTGAATTGCAGGCTTTCTCCGCAATTCACCCGTACATTATTTTTCTACAGGATAGAGTACTCCTGAAGTTTTTACCTTACTTCAGGCCTAAGGTGCCTACTTTCCAGAACATCAATCAGGTAATATCTTTACCAGTTTTGTTTACAGCCTCCTCCTCTGATACTCCAGCTAGAGACCCGCTGGATATTTCAAGATGCCTCCAGATCCATGTGGATAGATCTAGTGAGTTCAGGATAGATGAGAATCTTCTTATCCTGTTTGCCGGTAAGTCTAAAGGCCGTAAAGCGTCTAAAGCCACCATTAGTCGCTGGATCAAGGAGGCCATTATGGAAGCTTTCGTCTCCCAATCATTAGATCCTCCTGAGTTTGGGAGGGCCCTTTCTACTAGGGCGGTCTCCACCTCGGTTGCGGAGAGAAGACTCCTCCCCTTAGAGTTGATCTGTAAGGCGGCCTCCTGGAGCTCTGAGTCAACCTTCATCTCCCATTATAGGATAGATGCTAGGATGGCAGAGTTTTCGGCTTTTGGGCAGACTGTTCTTAGTTCTGCCAGGCATGAGGACCCTCCCTAGGGGATTCTTCTTGCTATCTCCCCATCTGTGCTGCTGTTGAGGACGTAAGGGAATCGTTAATTTCTAACGATAATTTGTTTTCCCTTAGTCCTAACAGCAGCACACAAATATCCCACCCTAAATACATTATGCTTGTTAAAAACACGGTGGGCTGGGGGGTGATCTCCTCCCTTTCAGGGAGCTGAAGATCGTTTATTGGTTCTTGGGCTCATTAAAATTCCGCCGGTCCTACCAGTCCACAGGGGCAGTTAACCCCATCTGTGCTGCTGTTAGGACTAAGGGAAAACAAATTATCGTTAGAAATTAACGATTACAGCCCTGACTTTTGCACTGTGGCTCCGGTTCTCCAGCAGGGCTCTTTTACTCGGCTGCAGCAGTGTTGTTACTTTGACAACATGGGACAGCTGCAGCCAGTCACTGGCCTCTTTGGGGGCACTGCTGAGGTCAGTCATTGGCTGCAGCAGACACATGTTGTTGACATGACAACCCCTTTAATTCTGGGGGGCGGTGTACATCTAAAAGGGGGTATGCATACATATTATAAAACAAAACCAGTGCAATGAGCATGAACTTAACAGACTGGTACAGAGGGAGTGAGGACCCTGCCTGAGAGCCCAACAGAGGATCCTCCGATAGGCCAAGGCTCTAATACCATAGTGGGCCCCAAAGGTCCAGGAGAAAATAAAATAATTTGGCTAAGGCTACTTTCACACCAGCGTTATTACTGGATCCGGCAGGGTCCAGCAAAAACGCTTCCGTTACTGATAATACAACCATCTGCATCCGTTATGAACTGATCCGGTTGTATTATCTCTAACATTGCCAAGATGGATCCATTATTAGCTCCACTGAGAGTCACTGGGGGACGGATCCGTTTTCTATTGTGTCCGAAAAAAAACTGATCCGTCTCCATCGACTTGCTTTGGGGGTCATGACGGATCCATCTTGCTCCGCATCCCAGGACGGAAAGCAAACTAGAACATGTTGCGGTTTGCTCTCCGGTATGGGAACGCAACTAAACGGAACAGAATACATTTTGGAGCACTCCGTTCTGTTCAGTTCAGTTTTGTCCCCATTGACAATGAATGGGGACAAAACTGAAGCGTTTTTTTCTGGTATTGAGCCCCTATGACGGAACTCAATACCGGAAAACTTAAACGCTAGTGTGAAAGTAGCCTAACATTGGAGTCAATCACCGTCTACTAGGGTCTATTTCTTTTATTAAAAACCTATTAGACTTTATTGATGATACATGGTTAGGCCTAGAGAGTAATTTCGTCAGGTGGACCCAAGATACCCCCGCCCGACCTTGCCTGTGCGGGCTTACAATCTACAAGTGTGCGCCAGCCTTCCATTTTTTTCTGACCGTTTCACACACCCTAAGGCCTCTTTCACACGGGCGTTGCGGAAAAATGTCCGGGTGCGTTGCGGGAACACCTGCGATTTTTCCGCGCGAGTGCAAAACCTTGTAATGCGTTTTGCACTCGCATGAGAAAAATCGCGCGTGTTTGGTACCCAAACCCGAACTTCTTCACAGAAGTTCGGGCTTGGGATCGGTGTTCTGTAAATAGTATTATTTTCCCTTATAACATGGTTATAAGGGAAAATAATAGCATTCTGAATACAGAATGCTAAGTAAAACAGGGCTGGAGGGGGTTAAAAAAAATAAAAAATCATTTAACTCACCTTAATCCACTTGCTCGCGTAGCCGGCATCTCCGTCTGACTCTTTTACTGTATAGGACCTGTGGAGAGCATTAACTATAGTTTAAGGACCTGGGATGACGTCACTCCGGTCATCACATGGTACGTCACATGATCTTTTACCATCACCATGGTAAAAGATCATGTGACGTACCATGTGATGACCGGAGTGACGTCATCCCAGGTCCTTAAACTATAGTTAATGCTCTCCACAGGTCCTAGACAGTAAAAGAGTCAGACGGAGATGCCGGGCATCGCGAGCAAGTGGATTAAGGTGAGTTAAATGATTTTTATTTTTTTTAACCCCTCCAGCCCTGTTTTACTTAGCATTCTGTATTCAGAATGCTATTATTTTCCCTTATAACCATGTTATAAGGGAAAATAATAAGGTTCGGGTCTCCATCCCGATCGTCTCCTAGCAACCGTGCGTGAAAATCGCACCGCATCCGCACTTGCTTGCGGATGCTTGCGATTTTCACGCAACCCCATTCATTTCTATGGGGCCTGCGTTACGTGAAAAACGCACAAAGAGGAGCATGCTGCGATTTTCACGCAACGCAAAAGTGATGCGTGAAAATCACCGCTCGTGTGCACAGCCCCATAGAAATGAATGGGTCAGTATTCAGTGCGGGTGCAATGCGTTCACCACCCGCATCGCATCCGCGCGGAATACTCGCTCGTGTGAAAGGGGCCTAAGGCCCCTTGCAGACGAGCATGTCCGGATTAGGTCCAGATGTGTTGCGAATGCGTTCAGTGAAAAATGCGCAATTTTGCATGCAAAGTCATTGAGTTTTGCCTGCGATCGCGTTCAGTTTTTTCTGCGCGGGTGCAATGCATTTGCAATGCGTTTTGATGCGTTTTGCACGCGCGTGATAAAAAACTGAATGTATACAAACATCTCCTTAGCAACCATCCGTAAAAAATGCATCACATCCGCACTTGCTTGCGGATGCGATGCGATTTTCACGCAGCTCCATTCACTTCTATGAGGCCAGCGTTGCATGAAAATCGCTGAATATAGAACATGCTGCGATTTTCAACGCGTTTGCATCACGCATTGCACCTGCGCGGAAATATTGTTTGTGTGAAAGGGGCCTAAGACTATAGAGCAGGGCTGGCCAACCTGCGGCTCTCCAGCTGTTGTAAAACTACAACTCCCACCATTCCCTGCTGTAGGCTGATAGCTGTAGGCAGACTGGACATGCTGGGAGTTGTAGTTTTGCAACAGCTGGAGAGCCGCAGGTTGGCCAGCCTTGCTATAGAGCAATAAATATTCTAATAAATGAATTCCACGCCAAATTATGTCAACCTCGCCGCCATACAGTGCGAAACAGAAGGGGGAAACGGAACCTGATTTTCTCCAATGCATTAAGTAATTTGTTCACATGAATTAACATTAATCAATTACAAAGCCTCTAAAAACAAGAAACATAAAAAGGAAAACTCTGACTGACACGCAGCTCTCCGGGCGCCCCCAAAAATAATAAAGCTGGCTTAACTTTTTCGGTCTGGAAATCCTTTGACATCTGTTTTCCCAATTACGATGCCTATTATGCTCTGAAAAATAAAAAATGGCACGCTGTACACAAATAAAACACAGATGTAGCTTGCAAATTAGATTTCATGCACTTATACCCCACCACCCGCAAAAAGCAACTTTTTTTTTTTTTTTTTGGAATTACCAATTACACGGTGATATTTGTTCCCCACCTCCCAGTAAATCTGTACAATGAGCTATTAGGTTTTATGGAAACTATGTCAGCACGGAATGTAATACCCCCCTGACAATGTTTCTCCTCCTTCCATTTAATCCTTAAATTGGACAAACGGAGGGACCTTCATCGGCCGTAGTTTCCTTAAGTGTCTGCGTTTCCTGCAATCCCTCGTAATTTGGACTCTCACGTGGAAAGTGACATTCTAAATGGCTGACCGATGTAAAATTCCTCACCCCCGCCAGAAGTTGCGCCTGCGTTTAAATGTTATTATCTTACTAGGTTTCACTTATAAAGAGCCAGCGTGCTGAAAGCATCAGAGGATCTGCTCGTCACACTGCGCACATTTGCTGGAGCGTTGATTGTAGTTGTCAGACGCTAATGTAAAATACAGTGACGCTGTCTGACAACGTGTCGGGTGGTGCACGTTACAGCGTTGAGCAACAGGCCCATCGCTGTATGTTCGACCGCCATAGGGTAGGGGAAGGGACATGGTCATTAAAGGGGAAACACAGTGAAAGGGACACTCTAAGCACATCGTCATTGATTTCTATGGCACTTTCCAAGATTTGGGTGTACTTAGAAATACTTCAGACTTTCTATCCACATGGGATGTAAATTGCTGAGAAAAAAAATTACCGTCGAGAGTCCGCAGGTGTTGCATGCAGATCCACCACGGATTGTGAGCCAGATAGGCATGGCACTGCAAAGGGTAAAATCCAGGGTGGAAATCCACAGGATAAATTGACCTGCTGCCCATGTGTGGATTTTGTATGCAGCGTGTGAATGAGAATTACTTAAATGTCACCCATAACGATAAAGCGAGTGTATGTATGTATATATGCACCCTGTGGACATTCCTCTAGAGCAGGCATCCTCAAACTGCGGCCCTCCAGCTGTTGCAAAACTACAACTCCCAGCATGCCCGAACAGCCTACAGGTATCAGCCTACAGCAGGGCATTGTAGGAGTTGTAGTTTTACAACAGCTGGAGGGCCGCAGGTTGAGGATGCCTGCTCTAGAGCAGTGATGGCTAACCTCCGGTATTCCAGCTGTGGTGAAACTACAACTGCCAGCACGCTCCATTCATTTCTATGGCGTTCTGAGAACAACCAAGCAAGTGCGCATCTTGGGAGTTGTAGTTTTACCTCAGCTGGAGTGGCGGAGGTTAGCCATCACAGCTCTAGGGTCTTAAGCCAGGGACCCATAACTAATAAAAAAATCTCCAGACATGTCACAATGACTATTCGCAGTAGGCTTTCCCTTTAAACTGTATGGCCAGCGTAAAGAGGTGATCCCGTGTTATAAAGTGATGTCATATCACTAGAGTATGCCATCACTTTATGAGCAGTGGAGGCTCCATGGATGTCTCTTCTCTATGCTTATCCCACAAAACATTTATCACCCATAGATACTGATGGGAGCAGCAGGGCTCATGCGTATCCACCACTTCATTCAACTTCCTCCTTTATTCCTCTCTCCCTTTTTCATTTCACTCTTTTTTTCTCTAGCTCTCTCTCCTTTTCTCTTTTTTATATTTTTTCTTTCCCCCTTTTTCTCTCTTCCTCTATTTCTCTCGCCCTCGTGCCTTTCTTTCTCTCACTCCCTCTGTCTATTTTACCTCTTTTTGCTCTCTCCCTCTCTCTAGTTCTGTCTCCTTTTCTTTCTCCATTTCCCTCTTTTTTGCTGTCCCTCCCCACCTTTTTCTCTCTCTCGCTGTATCCCTCCCTATCTCTCCTTTTCTATCTCCCCTTCTCTCTATTTCCCTCTTTTTTCTCTCTTTTTCTCTTGCTCTATCCCTCTCTATCTCTCTGTTTTGTCTCTCTTTTTTCTTTCTCCTTTCTTTAGCTCTCTCTTCCCTTTTCTCTTTCTCTCCCTCTTTTTTTTCTCTCTCCCCTCCTCTTGTTTTTCTCTGGCCCTGTCTCCTCTCTCTCTCTTTCCATCTCTCCATTTCTTTCTTTCTTTTTAACTATCCCTCATTTTATCCTGCTCTGCCTCCTCTCTCTTCCTTTTTCTGTCCTCCGGTCTCCTTTTATCTCCCTCTAATCTGTCTCGCTATCTCTCCTGCTTTCTCTCTGTCTCTTTCTATCTCTCGTCTCCTCTTCCTCTCTCTCTTTACCTCTTTTTTGCTCTATCCCTCTCTATCTCTCCCTTTCTCTTTTTTTCTGTTGCTTTTCTCTCTCCTCTCTTTTTATATTGCTCTGTCCTTATTTATCTTTCTCTTATTTACCTCTCTTTTTCTCTCTCTCTCATTTCTCTAGCTCTCTCTCAACTTCTTTCTCTCTCCCTCGTTTCTTTTCTCTTCTCCCCCTATTTTCCTCTATCTCCCCCCTCTCTCTCTCTCCATCTCTCCCTTTCTTTCTCTCTATTTTCTATCCCTCTTTTCCTCTTGCTCTGTCTCCTCTCTCTCTGTATCTCTCTCCCTCTTCCTATCTGTCCCCTGTCTCCATTTCTCTCCCTCTGTTCTCTCTCTATCTCCCTTTTGCTTTCTTTCGCTCTACCTCTTTCTATCTCTCTTTTTCTCTCACTGTAGCTCTCCTCTCTTCCTTTTTGTCCTCTCTCTCTTCTCTATTTATCCCTCTCTTGTTCACCTCTGTCTTTTTCTATCTCTCTCTTGATTTTCTAACCATGATTCTAGTAAACCTGTGTAATGACCCCTGTGGGAGCTACAATGGTTGCCCTGGTGGTCTTCTAACTCTCCCAGATACAGATATAACTAAGGAACGGCTGAACTTCTTGACAGACGACAGCAGGACTTTCCCTGGGATCAGTCAAAGAGAACCTGGAAAATGTCTGCAAATGTAATGTAAAAAGAGAACATGAGTAGATTGTGTTCAGAGCGCTGACGACCGGCCTTCTTTATGACAAGCAATTTTCTTTTTTGAGCCGACTGACACAGCGGGACTAAGCCCATTTCCACGTCCCGAAACCTCACCGGCCTTTGAAAGAAAAATAAAACGAGCCAAAGGGGAATTCACAGGGGCCCGTAACACATGACTGTTGAAGTAAATTGCTAGGGACAGCTAGAACGGCTCAAATTTTGCGAAAATACCAGACATCCCTCGCCGCATTACAATTTTTTTTATTTTGCTGGGTCTCAGCAATTATCTATTCAGCGGGCGATCAGGCAGATACAAAAGGGTCTCTCATACGCTCCAATAAAGGCTTGGCCGATGCATAAGTGCAGGGCCGAGCCCCATGACACGTCCCCGGACAGCACCGGCGGCATCGGCTTACATCCCCTGCAGTGCAAAATGACGGATGGTAACAATCAGAGTATTGTGGCTCCAGAAGCACGGTGACAATGTGACAATGAGCTCGTCTGTGCTGGAGGCTGAAGCGGATGGGACACTGCCGATAACAAAGTCAGTGATACTTACTGGGCGAGAGAGATTAGGGTGTAGGTCGGAAATGTTGACAAAATCTTGACGGAAGGTGCAGGTCGCCATCCTCTAATCTACAAAGTCAAGAGAGTAGGAAAATCCTTATTGTACATACTGGTTTATTTAGTTTTCCTATGGGAGTCGCCTAAAGGGGCCGACGTGCCGTGCTGAATTATTTCATAATGTATCTGTATAGGGGCACGGGTTCTCTCTTACTGATACAGAGCTACAAATCCCCAGAAACAGAGAAAATCATAACATTTTTGCCACCTGTAGGGGGAGCTCCACAGGATGCTAAATCCAATGGGAGCTGTATACGTCCATCAGCTCCACCTAGTGGTGTTAGGTGATGCTACCACAATCTGAGGGGCCCGGGTTCTGTTTTATTACTACACAGCGCTAAATTCCCCAAAACAGATGAAATCATAACATAACACCTTTAGGGGGAGCTCCACAGCTTCCTAAATGCAATGGGAGCTGTATATATCATCAGCTCCACCTAGTGGTGTTAGGTGATGTTACCACAATCTGAGGGGCCCGGGTTCTCTTTTACTGATACAGAGCTACAAATCCCTAGAAACCTAAAAAAAAACTAACATTTTGCCACCTGTAGGGGGAGCTCCACAGCTTCCTAAATCCAATGGGAGCTGTATACGTCCATCAGCTCCACCTAGTGGTGTTAGGTGATGCTACCACAATCTGAGGGGCCCGGTTCCTGTTTTAGTGGTACAGAGCGCCAAATCCCCCAAAACAGAGAAAATCATAACATTTTTGCCACCTTTAGGGGGCGCTCCACAGCATGCTAAATCCAGTGGGAGCTGTATACGTCCGTGAGCTCCACCTAGTGGTGTTAGGTGATTTTACCACAAGCTGAGGACTTATCATTTAAAACCTGGCAAAAATGAATTTTGCCCAGTTGGTTTTGTGATTCACCCCATATATCTTTAAAGGGGTGGTATGCAATTAGATAAAAATTGATAAAAACAGCGCCACTCTTGCCCATTAGCTTTGCCTGGTACGGCAGCTTGACCCAGTCCACGGATATAAATGGTGCCATTTTAAGAAAGCAGACATTTTTGTTTAAGTCTCATATAACCCCTAAAGGATTTATGAGGTGATTAAATGGGACAGGTTCAGGAAATGTTGCCGGCCAATAGACCTGTGAATGGCAATGTCGTATAGCCAGAAAATAGACATAAGAAGGGGAGTCCTATAGGGAACAGACATTGGTATAACATCCATTGTACTACTATGGAGGCCGGACACACTCCAAGAAGAAAGCTGCAGCTCCTACAATACAAATACTGTCACAGTCAGAGCAGGAGGAGGGATAACATGGATGCCAGGCCGAGAATATCAGCGAAATGTAATAACCTCTGTTATACCAAATGACACAATGTACAGGAGCCCTGAGCAAACGCCTCACAGCACTGAGGAGGGGCATAGAGTGACATGAGTGTAAAGAGAGGACAGCAGTCACTGCTTCCATCCCACTGCCACCTGGTGGCAAGAATGTAATCTGCAGCCTGGGTCCTCCTACCAGACTTGTAGTGATATAGTAATACATTATTACATCTGTATATTCTTGTACACAGGAGCAGTATTATAGTAGTTATATCCTTGTACATAGGAGCAGTATTATAGTAGTTATATTCTTGTACATAGGGGGCAGTATAATATTAGTTATATTCTTGTCCATAGGAGCAGTATTATAGTAGTTATATTCTTGTACATAGGAGCAGTATTATAGTAGTTATATTCTTGTACATAGTAGCAGTATTATAGTAGTTATATTCTTATACATAGGAGGCAGTATTATAGTAGTTATATTCTTGTACATAGGAGCAGTATTATAGTAGTTATATTCTTGTACATAGGGGGCAGTATTATAGTAGTTATATTCTTGTACATAGGAGCAGTATTATAGTAGTTATATTCCTGTACATAGGAGGCAGTATTATATTAGTTATATTCTTGTCCATAGGAGCAATATTATAGTAGTTATATTCTTGTACATAGGAGCAGTATTATAGTAGTTATATTCTTGTACATAGGAGCAGTATTATAGTAGTTATATTCTTGTACATAGGAGCAGTATTATAGTAGTTATATTCTTGTACATAGGAGGCAGTATTATAGTAGTTATATTCTTGTACACAGGAGCAGTATTATAGTAGTTATATTCTTGTATATAGGAGCAGTATTATATTAGTTATATTCTTGTACATAGGAGCAGTATTATAGTAGTTATATTCTTGTACATAGGAGGCAGTATTATAGTAGTTATATTCTTGTACATAGGAGCAGTATTATAGTAGTTATAGTCTTGTACATAGGAGGCAGTATTATAGTAGTTATATTCTTGTACATAGGAGCAGTATTATAGTAGTTATATCCTTGTACATAGGAGCAGTATTATAGTAGTTACATTCTTGTACATAGGAGGCAGTATTATAGTAGTTATATTCTTGTACATAGGGGGCAGTATTATATTAGTTATATTCTTGTCCATAGGAGCAATATTATAGTAGTTATATTCTTGTACATAGGAGCAGTATTATAGTAGTTATATTCTTGTACACAGGAGCAGTATTATAGTAGTTATATTCTTGTACATAGGAGCAGTATTATAGTAGTTATATTCTTGTACATAGGAGCAGTATTATAGTAGTTATAGTCCTGTACATAGGAAGCAGTATTATAGTAGTTATATCCTTGTACATAGGAGCAGTATTATAGTAGTTATATTCGTGTACATAGGATCAGTATTATAGTAGGTATATTCTTGTACATAGGAGCAGTATTATAGTAGTTATATTCTTGTATATAGGAGCAGTATTATAGTAGTTATATTCTTGTACATAGGAGCAGTATTATAGTAGTTATAGTCTTGTACATAGGAGGCAGTATTATAGTAGTTATATTCTTGTACATAGGAGCAGTATTATAGTAGTTATATCCTTGTACATAGGAGCAGTATTACAGTAGTTACATTCTTGTACATAGGAGGCAGTATTATAGTAGTTATATTCTTGTACATAGGGGGCAGTATTATATTAGTTATATTCTTGTCCATAGGAGCAATATTATAGTAGTTATATTCTTGTACATAGGAGCAGTATTATAGTAGTTATATTCTTGTACATAGGAGCAGTATTATAGTAGTTATATTCTTGTACATAGGAGCAGTATTATAGTAGTTATATTCTTGTACATAGGAGGCAGTATTATAGTAGTTATATTCTTGTACACAGGAGCAGTATTATAGTAGTTATATTCTTGTATATAGGAGCAGTATTATATTAGTTATATTCTTGTACATAGGAGCAGTATTATAGTAGTTATATTCTTGTACATAGGAGGCAGTATTATAGTAGTTATATTCTTGTACATAGGAGCAGTATTATAGTAGTTATAGTCTTGTACATAGGAGGCAGTATTATAGTAGTTATATTCTTGTACATAGGAGCAGTATTATAGTAGTTATATCCTTGTACATAGGAGCAGTATTATAGTAGTTACATTCTTGTACATAGGGGTTAGTATTATATTAGTTATATTCTTGTCCATAGGAGCAATATTATAGTAGTTATATTCTTGTACATAGGAGCAGTATTATAGTAGTTATATTCTTGTACACAGGAGCAGTATTATAGTAGTTATATTCTTGTACATAGGAGCAGTATTATAGTAGTTATATTCTTGTACATAGGAGCAGTATTATAGTAGTTATATTCTTGTACATAGGAGGCAGTATTATAGTAGTTATATTCCTGTACATAGGAGCAGTATTATAGTAGTTATATTCTTGTACATAGGAGGCAGTATTATAGTAGTTATAGTCTTGTACATAGGAGCAGTATTATAGTAGTTATATTCTTGTACATAGGAGGCAGTATTATAGTAGTTATATACTTGTACATAGGAGCAGTATTATAGCAGTTATATTCTTGTACATAGGAGGCAGTATTATAGTAGTTATATTCTTGTATATAGGAGCAGTATTATAGTAGTTATATCCTTGTACATAGGAGCAGTATTATAGTAGTTATAGTCTTGTACATAGGAGGCAGTATTATAGTAGTTATATTCTTGTACATAGGAGCAGTATTATAGTAGTTATATCCTTGTACATAGGAGCAGTATTATAGTAGTTACATTCTTGTACATAGGAGGCAGTATTATAGTAGTTATATTCTTGTACATAGGGGGCAGTATTATATTAGTTATATTCTTGTCCATAGGAGCAATATTATAGTAGTTATATTCTTGTACATAGGAGCAGTATTATAGTAGTTATATTCTTGTACACAGGAGCAGTATTATAGTAGTTATATTCTTGTACATAGGAGCAGTATTATAGTAGTTATATTCTTGTACATAGGGGGCAGTATTATAGTAGTTATATTCTTGTACATAGGAGGCAGTATTATAGTAGTTATATTCTTGTTAATAGGAGCAGTATTATAGTAGTTATAGTCTTGTACATAGGAGCAGTATTATAGTAGTTATATTCTTGTACATAGGAGGCAGTATTATAGTAGTTATATTCTTGTACATAGGAGGCAGTATTATAGTAGTTATATTCTTGTACATAGGAGCAGTATTATAGTAGTTATATTCTTGTACATAGGAGCAGTATTATAGTAGTTATATTCTTGTACATAGGAGCAGTATTATAGTAGTTATATTCTTGTACATAGGAGCAGTATTATAGTAGTTATATTCTTGTACATAGGAGCAGTATTATAGTAGTTATATTCTTGTACATAGGAGCAGTATTATAGTAGTTATATTCTTGTACATAGGAGGCAGTATTATAGTAGTTATATTCTTGTACATAGGAGGCAGTATTATAGTAGTTATATTCTTGTACATAGGAGGCAGTATTATAGTAGTTATATTCTTGTACATAGGAGCAGTATTATAGTAGTTATATTCTTGTACATAGGAGCAGTATTATAGTAGTTATATTCCTGTACATAGGAGCAGTATTATAGTAGTTATATTCTTGTCCATAGGAGAGGATAGACGTGTGCTGTTGAGCTGCAGGGGGCATGGCTTCTGACCCAGGTGGAGGAGATGGGAGCTGGGCTGATGATCCTGGGAAAGCCCAGAGCCTGGAGTGCGGCCTGCAGCATGGAGAGGAGAGTTTGGAAATGGTGGCTGGTGAGTCTTCTGAATGCAGCAATGTTTCTGACTTAAACATAAATGTGACCAGGAAAAATGTATTTAAACTTGAAATGAAGATCCACAGATTAAGAGATGAAATTAGCAAAGAGTCTGATCCTAAAACAAAGCTGATGAAGTGTGAGTGTCTGGATGATTGCACACGTGAGCTGGCTGTGCTGAAGGGGAGTCTGGAGGAAGATAAAAGTATAATATCTAAAATGCAAAACTGGGCAAGTGACAAAAAGAAAGAATCTAGAGCCCAAGTTGTGAAAAGGAGAGAAATTCTTAGAAAAAAAGAAACTGAATATGAGACTGGTTGCAATGTTGTGAAGCAGAGGAGCCCTATGGTATATGGGGGTGCAGAGACTGGAGGATCACAGCTCTTGTGTGAACCATGTTTGGGGTCTGAGCCATCAACCTCTGCAAATGCTGCAGAACAAAGTGTGCCAGACAGCAAGGGGTTAAGCACAGTGGACTTTGTTTGTAGCACTGATGAATTGAATTCTAGTGTCAGTCCTGTGATTCAGCAAGAAAACTCTTTATGTGCTGATATGGTCAGTGAGACCCCGCTCAGTGCTGCGAGTGACAATGTTCCCCATATTGAACCAACTGCACAGCGTGCAGCAGAGGTTACAGACATTGTACAGGACCCTCAGCTCTCCACAGTGCAGGCGGGACTATCTGCAGCTGAGGAGCGGCCGAGTACTGATCCATCTGCTGAACAACCTCAGTACAGGAGACTGTTATCTAATGTCACCAGACCGGCGAACCCCCCACCTCAGAGGAGGAACGCAGTCAGAATCAGGTTCACAGGACCAGAGGAGAACATCCCCTCCAGACTGTATATTGGGAAAGTTCTTCTGAAAGAGTTCATGAAGTTTAAGGCTTCTGAGGTGTACGCTCTGATCCATATTCCTTCCACTAGGAATTATGATGTCAGCTTTAAGCTTCAGTACAGTCTGGATTTATTCTGGAGCATTTATAATGATACTAAAGAGAACAAGATTTGGGAGCACCTCAGAGTGATCCAGCTGTCTAGGCCCCAGGTGGTCACGGCCACGGTCCTCTTCCAGTCAGAGGTGGTCGCACTGGCAGATCTGGAGCTCTGGCTGAACAGACAGTGTATAGTAGAAAGCCGACCAACAAAAATCTATGATGAGGAGGGTATATGGAATGGGGGCTACACTGTCAGAGTTCAGCTCGTCCAACACAACGGGGTGACCAGCCATCTGCCGCACTCCTTCTACCTGGGCTCTGAGAGAGGGATATGTTATTACCCTGGGCAGCCGCGCCTGAGCCATAGATGTGGGGGCAGACACTTCGCCCACAGCTGCTCTCGCACCAAGTGCTCATTATGTGGACAGTTGGGGCATGTAAAGGACGAGTGCACAGGCCCGGTCATCTGTAACCTGTGCTTAGGACAGGGCCACACGTTCCGGGACTGTCCGCACGCCGAACACAACAAGATTACTGAGGAGATGTTCACAGAAAACATGGAGGAAGACCAGGAGGATGTCCCTACAACTACAGATGTAGTCCCAGAAACTGCCAATCCCAATGATGTTAGAAGGCAAGGTACCAGTGACCCTGCTGTAGAGACTGATGTGCCACCCATGGGTGCTGCTTCACAAATATCACCAGCCACCAAAGAGAAATTCCTTTCAGGAAGCAAAATATTCAAAAAAGTTATGAATGAATTACTGAAACAAAAGCAAAGAACGCCTGAAGAACCAGCTGCCACCAAACCACCTGAAGAGAGGCCCTGCGTGTCTACAGAACCAGCTAACCCTGCAGGGGTCACACGTGTAGAACCAACTGATCCAGTCACAGAGACCATGTCCACAGAGACCATGTCCACAGAGCCAGCTGGTCCAGCCACAGAGACCAGTGTGGATGATGATGGGTTCCAGACAGTAAAAAGGAAAAACAGCACAGTGAAGAGAACACCTGAGCTATCGGTACTGGAAGTAGCTTCTGGACGTTACAGTGCACTGGGAGAAGAAGATCAGAAGGAAGAGGCACAAATGGAGCAAGTTCATTCACTCAATCCTGAGGATGACCCTCAGAAAGAAGATCTTGTTTCCTCAGTGTCCACCAAAAGATGGGGCTCTACAGGTCACAGCAGTGGGAGGAGGAAAAAAAGGGCAAAGAAGTTTAAGTGACCTGAATAAAACTGCAAAAAAAAAAAAAAACCCTCTTAATGTGAACAGTGTAAAGACTAAGAACAGGCGGCAGATGAGTTTCTCAGGAGAGATCTGATGTCTTCTCCATCCATACAGGAGATTTATCTGAAGAGCAATGCTCATGAGTTTGCAGCCGGGAGACAAGAGTCGTCTTTCTGGTCCTTTTTGCTGGAGATAAATGATTGTGTGATAGGATAGAAGTTGAGAAAAATAACTGCAATAATGTGTAGTGGAGGAACATCCATGTGTCAGCATCTGTATAATGTTTGTGATGTAACTTTATTTCATTTATTTTCGATGACTTTATTGTAAATATATTGTAATATTTTGTTGCTTGATTTTAAATAAAAAGATCATTATAGTAGTTATATTCTTGTATATAGGAGCAGTATTATAGTAGTTATATTCTTGTACATAGGAGCAGTATTATAGTAGTTATATTCTTGTACATAGGAGGCAGTATTATAGCAGTTAGATTCTTGTACATAAGAGGCAGTATTATAGTAGTTATATTCTTGTACATAGGAGCAGTATTATAGTAGTTATATTCTTGTACATAGGAGCGGTATTATAGTAGTTATATTCTTGTACATAGGAGCAGTATTATAGTAGTTATATTCTTCTACATAGGAGCAGTATTATAGTAGTTATATTCTTGTACATAGGAGCAGTATTATAGTAGTTATATTCTTGTACATAGGAGCAGTATTATAGTAGTTATATTCTTGTACATAGGAGCAGTATTATAGTAGTTATATTCTTGTACATAGGAGCAGTATTATAGTAGTTATATTCTTGTACATAGGAGCAGTATTATAGTAGTTATATTCTTCTACATAGGAGCAGTATTATAGTAGTTATATTCTTGTACATAGGAGCAGTATTATAGTAGTTATATTCTTGTACATAGGAGCAGTATTATAGTAGTTATATTCTTGTACATAGGAGGCAGTATTATAGTAGTTATATCCTTGGACATAGAGGGTAGTAATAGAGTACTTATAGTAATTGCTTATTTAACCATATTGCAGAGAACGTAAGATCAGGTTTATCATGAAATACCCCTTCTTCCTGAGTATGGACTGAGATAATTATGAGCTGTTATGCAAAGCCAAGTTTTGATAGTGAACCCTAATGAGTCGACCTTCAGACATCATCTGTGGAGCTTGTGTAGTTCTGCATTTCATCGCCATATGATGCATCATTTATTAGCGCACTTCAGCAGCTGAAAGAGCTTCCACCTGTATTTCTACATATGTTATGTCCATAAAACCTGCTGCAATTAATATGCCGATGACAGGTGGACGGCTGTAACGCTGACAGGAATTTTCATAGCAAAGCCCCAATAAAAATGTACTTCTGTAGGAGCTCACAGGGATAAGGCCATTGCCTTTCTTCTACCACCACTGCTGCTGTCAGAGGTTAGTTTTAATTGCATTATTACATTTCCAGGGTACATATTATACTATACAGCAGTTGTAATTTTGATTCCTCAAATGTTCAAGATATCTGCTTGCTGTCAGAAGCTTAAAACATGCAAATGTTATGCCAAAATTAAAAAGTAACTCTGCCACATGTACTATGCCTCACCCAAATCACAATTAGATCTAAAATTTGTTGCTGGTTGACTCCCTTATACTGTTTGCCTTGAGAAATGATTTTTTTTAAAAATGCTACCAGCAGCTACCACTAGGGGGAGCTCACTGTACATGGATTTTTATAGCTAGAAATCACTAGGAGCTGTACAAATCTGTGGACAGTGCGCTCCCTCTAGTGGCAGGTAGATGCTATGACAGTGTCACTCTGTTTAGTTTCGGCCCCCTGCCCCCACAGCAGTTGCATGTCCTGCAGCTATGGTAGGTATAGGAGAATTCAGAAGTACGGGTTCGCAGGAGGTCGCACTTCCATCCGGATATTTTTCAGTGGTTGTCCAGGAATAGATCAGCCCTAACTGTTTCCTATCTCTTGTTAATTACAGCCAGATGGATGGCTTGGAATGACCTGAGCGCCGCTGTAATTTCGTTTCATTACCCTGACATGGGCTATTCAGATAGCGGGGGGCGTACAATGCCCGCCGCTGACACACGAGCTCGGTGGGAAATCAGTGGCGATGACTGAGTGATGAGGGTATTTGACACAGCAGCGCCACAGGTGCCGAGACGCCGGGAAAAAATCGCCATTGTGTTTGGCGCTATCCCCTTTCAGGGCTCCATTCACTGAGCTGATGAGGAGGACATTGTGCGGATCTCTCATCGGGGTTCAGTGTTGTAGCTGCCACCGGCACCAAAGCCGGATAAATGAGAGAACAGCGGGAGCCATTGTATTATATTAGGGAAGTGCCTTATAAGCAATTGTCTTACTGACGTTACCATAGAAACATTTCTCTTTATGAATGAGATGGAATAGGATAGGCCAGGGATCCGCAACCTCCGGCACTCCAGCTGTTCTAGAACTACAACTCCCAGAATCCTCCTTTCACTTTTATGTGTGCATGCTGGGAGTTGTAGTTTTGCAGCAGCTGGAGTAACGGAGGTTGCAAATCCCTGGGATAGGCAATCCATTCTCGATCAGTGGGGGGTTTGCACTGCTCCAGTTGCCCGGTCACAGGCGCCGCAATAAGGGCTCATGCACACGGCCGTATGTATTTTGAGATCCGCAAAAAATACGGATGACGTCCGTGTGCATTCCGTATTTTTGCGGAACGGGACAGCTGGCCCCTAATAGAACAGTCCCATCCTTGTCCGTAATACATATTTTTTTGCGGAACGGACATATGGAAACGGAATGCACACGGAGTAACTTCTGTTTTTTTGCGGACCCATTGAAAGGAATGGATCCGCAAAAATAAATAAACGGAACAGACGCGGAAATAAAATACATTCGTGTGCATGATCCCTAAATGGGATGCAATGTCCCCAATCGACCCTTCTGATCAGTGGGGGTTCTGGGGTGTCAGGCCTTTACTGATCAAAAATAGATGACATCCTAAATCCTGGAGAAGCCCTTTAATTTTAACCCTTTCCCTGCTGGTTCCATCAGCCGAATACATGCACAAGAACGGACCATTCATGGAGGTCCTCACCATGGACGCTCATAGGCCGCCCCTGCGAATGGTCCATTGATTAAAGTGACTAGGAATTTGATTTCCACTTATAATCATTTTATACAAGGGAACTGCCCTTAAAGGGACGCCCTATTAAAATATTTAGAGGGGATGCCCAATACCATTGCTATGGTAGGAAGGGGGGGGGGGGGGGTTATTTGTAGAGTAAGATACCCCTGCAAGTGGCTTTACTAGCTCTCTTCTCTATTCACAGATAACCATCCGCGCACGTTCCGCATTTTGCGGAACGGAACGGACGGCTCCTAATAGAACAATTAGGACAATAATAGGACAATAATAGGACATGTTCTATCACGTTGCGAAACGGACATACGAATGCAGATTAAAATGAATGGGTCCACATCTGACCCGCACAAAATGCGGATCGGATGTGGACCCGTGTGCATGAGCCTTAATAAAGAGGGTCATGGATGGGAACTCCACCCTCGATAATTTATGCTTCATGTCCTGGACCTTTCTACTCGAGGATCTTCTGCCCACCTAGTCAGACCCTGAGTACGCTGCAAAGGCAATTTTTGCCCAAGGATCGAAGGCCTATGAGAAATCTGAAGTTTGAAACTTATGGCTGTAGTGATCTTCCCGGCCACTAGAGGGCACTGTGGTGGTCAGACCTCCAGACTGCACATCGCTGCAGCCCCTGAGATGTCATTTTGCTATTAGTTTATTTGATTTTTAAGAATTTCCTATTAAAAAGTATTGACATGATAGCAATATTTAACATCACGGACCACCAGCGCCGGAACGTTTATGTACGCTTAGTGCAAACCAACCTATTGGGGCATAAGTAACCGTTCCCTGTATGCTTGTATGCCCTTAACATCACTATTGCTTCATTTACAAACAACAGCCACCCGTGAGCAAAACTCCTCAGTTGCCCAAATCTCTCATCTGCCCTGATGGTTTGTTACAATGTATCAGTGCAGGCAAAACGTATCAACCTTGAGTCCAGATGGTTTGCTTCACAGGATTGTCTAAGTAGGATACATTGTAGCAAACGCTAACCTGTGAGAAGTGTTAGGTCTTGGACAGGAGTTCGACTTCCGGGTGTGATCAAGAATCTTTCCATTCACTGACAACAAACGGAGATATTACAAATGGTAAGAAATCCTGTTTGTAGGAACTTGCTGAACTATGACAAAAGAGAACCCGTCAACTCTCCTGACGTCTGATTTAGTAACGCCTTGTGTTCTCCATGTAATAACAATTCAACGGCATCTGTTCTTATGATTCTATGTTGTGCCATTCCTCTATTATTCCTGCTAGAAGTTATGAATGAATTCCCAGAAGTTTGCAATGAAGGTCCAGATGGGTGTTACCTGTTGGAGGGGGGAAGGTGTCCCTGCACAGTCTGACGCTATCCAAGCAGTGCTTTAAGTTTCAGGGACACATGCCCCCAACTGGTAACACACAGATTGCTGGCAATTCATTCATAACTTCTAGCAGGAATAATAGAGGGACTTCACAACATAGAGTCAGAAGACTACAGTATATCCTCCAGAATAATATGAGGAATGTAAGGAGCCACTAAAACAGACATGTCAGGAAAGGTGACAGCTCCTCTTTATAGGAGTTATCCTATGATTATTGTAAAGCTATACGCTCAGGGGCTCGTCCTTTCCACTGCAGCTCAGGGGGGATGTTTGTTTCTGCTGAAACTCTCTCCTGATCACAGCTCAGTAGGCAGTCAGAAAAGATAGAACTGAGCATGTGCGACCACCTCCGCGAGGAGGACAGAGAAATAAGAAAAAGAACAAACAGCAGGTGGCGCTATACAGATAGTTTTAATTGAATAACTCAGTAGGTATAATACATTATTATTATATGCAATTAGAAAAGTATTCAGATCCAGGTGCTGGTTTGGAAACTTCAGAATATCTTTTGTGGAACATTTAGATAAAACAGGAGAGCGCCATTCAAAGGGCTGTGGAGGAATTATATGTGTGGAGTGTGCTGTAGGAGCACTATATGGGCAATGGTGGGATCCATCTGGTTCTCCCTAGTCCTCCCAATAAAGGTCATTGGGTCAGAACCCCAACCCCCATCTGTTTGCAGTTGTCCCTGCCTCCTTCTGTACTGTAGTCCAGGTTCACACCAGGGATATATCTGGGCGCACGGTAATGTTGCTGTGACTTGACGGAGTCTGGAACATTTTCTGCATAGGTCTCCATGTGTGTCTCTGATTAGGATAAATATACATTACAGCACAGAGGCGGCATGAGTAACACTGGATCACTGGGGCCGTCATCTCTCCAGGCGCAGGTCCGCGATCGGCATCAGAGGAAAGGAAATAAATAGCCGACGTGTGAAGATATGATCGGCCTCATTGCACAGAGCCATGTGATAATCCCAGCTGTGATGTATGCCGTGTTTATAGCTCGCCATGTATCCTACTCCAGTATAGGAATACAGCAATGGGGGTGGAAAGAGATAGAGAGATAGATATTAGATAGATAGAAGGATAGATAGATGGATAGATAGATAGATAGATAGATAGATAATAAATAGATAGATAGATAGATAGATAGATAATAGATAGATAGATAGATAGATAGATAGATAATAGATAGATAGATAGATAGATAGATAGATAAATAGATAGATAGATAATAGATAGATAGATATGAGATAGATAGATAGATAGATAGATAGATAGATATAGACAGATAGTTACAATTTACCTTGACCTATAGTCGTGATTCTGGTAATTTTTCGGACACTGTGGTGATGAAGATAAGTGGATGGACACTTGTGTACAGAAAAGAAACAGACAAAACTAGTATTTTACATTTTCCGAGCTCCCATCCTCCAGCACTGAAGAAAGCCATTCCCAAATCCCAGTACATTCAGGTCAAGAGAATGGTGACAGACCCTGAGATACAATGGAGTAGGATAGAAGAGATGACATCTAGATTTGTGGCTGGAGGCTTCCCTGATAAATACCGGTGGAGGCCATAGAAACCAGTGGGAGACAGGTTATGTCAGATAACAGAAATCAGAGCAGTCGTGTGGCTTTCGTACGCAGGTTCCATCCTTTTAATCACCATTTTGACAATGTGGTGCGGAAACATTGGCACATTTTGGCAAAGTCGTATCCAACAGTGGAGGAGTTTAAACGCATGTTTCTGATTTGCGATAAACGGAGTGCGAATTTGAGAGACCAACTAGTCCGGGCGGATATCGGGAGCACTAGAGGGGGACAGATACAAAGAACCTGGTACGTACCCCTGCCTTCATTGCATGCAATGTACCAATGTTCAAAAGGGCCAGTTTTTCTACCATCCACACACTGGAAAACCGTATATGATCAAGGGCTACTACTATACCTGTGATACAACAAAGGTGATTTACCTCATAAAATGTCCCTGCGGCCTACTGTATGTGGGGGCGACCATGCAGACAGCGAGGGGCCGCGTTGGTAAACACAAGTCCGCTATACGGAATAAGAATTATTACTCCCTGTACCGTTCCATCTCACAATTGAAATTCCAGATTATAGAGCGGGTTCATCAACCAAGAAGGGGAGGGGATTTGAAAAAATGACTACTTAGAAGGGAGGCATACTGGATCCATACATTGGATACTTTACAACCCGGGGGGGTGAATAGGGATTATGAGATTTATGTGTTTTTAATAGTGTATAATGTGGAGCGTTATACACCGCGCTGATAGCCGAAGGTTTTTGGGCCTGCAGGATAACATGATTTGAAACAAGTATGGACACCCTGTTATGTCACTTCCTATAGGTCATTTCCTGTTGGTTTAATCAGCTGATGATGTCATGACCACCTATAAATGTAATCAGGTTTTCATTGTCATCATGCAGTTGAGAAAGGCTGGACGGGCCCGAAACGCGTCCTGTTATCGGTTATTACTTTCTTAGTTACAACAATAAAAGAACACAACTGATTGAAAACTAGACCTTTTTTGCTGGATTTGAAACTATGTATCAGAAAAAATGAGGCTCAGACAATACTCTGCTATCTCTTCATCAAAAGGGCTAAAACCAACGGCAAGTCGGATTAGCTTCCATTACGGAGCCTGTCTATTACACTGTACGCCAGGAGCCTGAACGTCCATGTTTTCCACTTCATTCTGGCAGCAGAGCATACGAATGTGATCACTCAAGGAGGCGAAAACATTTACTAAAATATCAATGTGTAAAAATCACCTTAAAAACTGCATTAGCCGCCGCACATGGCCGATTAAAGCCGCCATATGTCTTTACTGGTCAGTAAGCATCCTGACATTTGTTAATGAGGCAGTGACCTTTCATAAATCTACCGCCACACCATGGACTGTGACCTTGTTATTGCCAGAAAATGGCCTCGTTCCTGCGGATAATCAGGATAAATGGCCAGTGACTTGCTAAATGGTTACAGTATGGTTTCAACATTGTGGCAGCATGTGGCGGTTTTTTATTTTTTCCATGACACCTTTTTTTCCCCCACGCTAGGACATGTGTCAGACAGACGTAGGTTCAATGTGGGTGTCAGGCTACATCTAAGCTCCGCCCGGGATGGGAATGATTTTAAATGTAGCAGTGGGATGTGATGCATTGTGGTAAATCATGTGTTTCCTTTATATGTTGCCCATGTACGTTACCAGAGTCAAAGTATTGGAGCCGGGGCACATGGGAGTATTACAGATCTGTGTTGTACGGATCTATAATGCAGCACCTATGACCCTCATACTGTACATCCATGTGCCTCCGATATTATATGAACGCGTGATATCAATTATTTTAGGGCAAAATATACTGCCTTATAGTGACACCATATTGCGGCACACAGAATACCTATGGCTCTCTAATACCTATCCATAAGGAATCCAAAAATACAATTCTGTCTACCTGCAGTCACCACTAGAGGGAGCTCAGGAGCTTACTGCATACTGTTTTTACATCTAATTCAATAGTAACTCAGTCTGTGGCGAGCTCCCTCTAGTGGTGGCTGCCGGTAACCATAATTTGATCATGTACCTGTTAATGTGGGAGATAGATAGATAGACTGGTTAATGCAGCACCTATGACCCCCATATTCTACATTCATGTGCCACCGATATTATATGAATGCGTAATATCAATTCTTTTAGGACAAAATATACTGCCTTATAGTGACACAATTTTGCGGCACACAGAATGCCTATGGCTCTGTAATACCTATCCATAAGGAATCCAAACAAGCCTATTTAAAAAATGCAATTCTGTCTACCTGCAGTCACCACTAGAGGGAGCTCAGGGGCTTACTGCATACTGTTTCTACATTGAATTCAATAATAATTCAGTCTGCGGCGAGCTCCCTCTAGTGGTGGCTGCCGGTAACCATCATTTCATCATGTAACGGTTAATGCAGGGGATTTGGAGCTCTGTATCCAGAAAAAAACAAAGCTCTTAACACTATAAAGATATATCAATAAATTAATTGGACCAGTTTACAAAACAAAATCCCTTGAATCCCTGTGGGTACATATTATGAAGTATATAACACGATATGGTGCCTCTGTGTTCCTTCTTAAAGGGGAATACACCCATGCTATGGCGATGGGGCACATGGTCATACAGTATGGTGCCTGATATACCAGGAGAGCTGGGTGACAATGCCTTTGGGCCATATTGCAATCACCCAGCTTTCCTAGACCCGGCCTGATGTAATCAGAGAGAGGGATAAAGTGAATGGAGCGGAGGTGTCACAAACCCATTTGTAAGGTCCCTTCTAATTACCATAGAGGATCGCCATGCGGTGACCTTTCCTGAACCGCTACCTCGATAATCACGGCTGATTGCCTGGAACAGATGGCGGGAGACACTTTGTTCACATTAGATTGTTTGTCTTGAGAGCAGTAATGTAAATTCACATAATTCATTGCAGGGCGCCCATATTTATCATCGTGTTCATGTTCCTTCTCCAGCTTGGGGGCGCAGGTCGTGTGACTGTGAGATGACATCTTTGCCTCTTGCAATGGCTTGGTTGTATTAAATTTTTTTTTTACATCAAAATATATATGACTATTGTAGTGGGTTGCAAAAATATTAGCGCCCTCAATAAGTTAACAGCGCAGATAGTCTGCGCTAGTAACCGTATGCTGGATAAAAGTCACCACCTGAATTAGTGCCTTAGAAAAATTGCCACAGTGCTCCCATAACAGTGCCTCATAAGACAGCCACAGTGCTCCCATAACAGTGCCTCATAAGACAGCCACAGTGCTCCCATAATAGGGCCTCATAAGACAGCCACAGTACCCTCATAATAGGGCCTCATAAAGACAGCCACAGTGCCCCCCGTAACAGTGCCACATAAGACAGCGACAGTGCTCCCATAACAGTGCCACACGCCGTGCCCTGGAAGCCTGTGTTGTTCCTCGTAATGTCTACAGAAAGTAAGTGCCCAGAAGAGAGAAATAATGTACCAGATATTCTTACAGTTCCTCATAACAGTGCCTTATAAAGATTGCCTCAGTACCCTCTTAACAATACCCCACAAAGACAGCCACAATACCCCCATATACGTGCTGCATGAAGACAGACACAGGGCTCCTTATGCCTTCTAACTGTTCTAAAAACAGATAGTCACAGTGCCTCCTTATCAATGACCCATAAGGAGAACCATAGTGCCCCCATAGCTATGCTTCCTAAAGAGAACCACAGTGCCCCCATAGCTATGCTTCCTAAAGAGAACCACAGTGCCCCATAGCTATGCTTCCTAAAGAGGACCACAGTGCCCCCATAGCTGTGCTTCCTAAAGAGGACCACAGTGCCCCCATAGCTATGCTTCCTAAAGAGAACCACAGTGCCCCCATAGCTATGCTTCCTAAAGAGGACCACAGTGCCCCCATAGCTGTGCTCCCTAAAGAGAACCACAGTGCCCCCATAGCTATGCTTCCTAAAGAGAACCACAGTGCCCCATAGCTATGCTTCCTAAAGAGGACCACAGTGCCCCCATAGCTGTGCTTCCTAAAGAGAACCACAGTGCCCCCATAGCTGTGCTTCCTAAAGAGGACCACAGTGCCCCCATAGCTGTGCTTCCTAAAGAGGACCACAGTGCCCCCATAGCTGTGATCCCTAAAGAGAACCACAGTGCCCCCATAGCTGTGATCCCTAAAGAGAACCACAGTGCCCCCATAGCTATGCTTCCTAAAGAGAACCACAGTGCCCCCATAGCTGTGCTCCCTAAAGTGAACCATAGTTCCCCCATAGCTGTGCTCCCTAAAGAGAACCATAGTTCCCCCATAGCTGTGCTCCCTAAAGTGAACCATAGTGCCCCCATAGCTGTGCTCTCTAAAGAGAACCACGGTGCCCCCATAGCTGTTCTTCCTAAAGAGAACCACAGTGCCCCCATAGCTGTGCTCCCTAAAGTGAACCATAGTGCCCCCATAGCTATGCTCCCTAAAGAGAACCACACCAAGGCCATGTGTCTTCTTTCAAAAGGAACAGTCTCCTCTCCTGACATGTCAGTGTTAGTAACTACCTGCATTCTCCATGTAATAACAATTGTGGATCATCTATTCTTAGGACTATATCCTGTGTCATTACTCTCTTATTCCTACTGGAAGTTTATGAATAAATATACAGCTGTTACCAGTTGGGGGCGTGTCCTTGCACAGTCTGACACTATCCAATCAGTGCTGTCAGTGCCAAACTGCAGGGATACACTCCCATCTGGTCTCACCCAAATGGACCTTTATTCATTAACTTCCAGCAGGAATAATAGAGGAATGACACGACATAGGAATAGATACATAGGAACAGGAACAGATATAATGCTGTTACCACCATACACGGTGGAAAAAAGTAATGTACTGTTCACAGTGCAACACAATGTCCAAGTAAATGCTGCCATATAGTGCACAATATAATGAGACAAAGTAACAGCTCCTTATATAAAAGAATGTAATAAAAGTGCTATGTAATAAAAGCACCAACATACACTGCAAACATACTATACAGTGCCGAATTAGCAGTACCACAATGTCTAGGGAAATACTGCCATATAGTGTGTATGGGGGGGGGGGGGGGAACTACCATACATTGAGCAAATAACATCTCCATACATAATATAATGTAATGGAAGTGTTATTAAGAGTTGACACCACTGTACACTGCAAAAAAAAACGCCTATACAGTGGCTGTGCCACAGTGTCTAAGGAGATACCGCCATATAGTGCACAAGTACTGCCACGCATTTTAGCAAATAACATCTCTGTACATAAAGTAATTTCATAAAAGTGCTATACAAAGCTGGCACCACCAAGTACTGCAAAAATAGTATACAGTGCAGCGTCACAATGTCTAAGGAAATACTGCCATACAGTGCACATGTACTACCATGCAGTGACCAAAAAGAGCCCAATGCATGAAGTAATTAATAAAAGGGATTTACAAAGCTGGCACTACCAAGTACTGCAAAAAATACCATACAGTGTCTAGGTAAAAAACTGCCATATAGTGCACAAGAATTACCATACTTTGAGCAAATAACATTTCCATGCGTAAAGCAATTTAATAAAAGTGCTATACAAAGCTGGCACCACCAAGTGCTGCAAAGATACTATACAGTGCCACCATACCGCCATATAGAGCACATGTACTACCATGCAGTGACCAAAAAAACAACCAATGCATAACATTATTTTATAAAAGTGCTGCACAAAACTGGCATCACCATACACTGCAAAAATGCCATACAGCGACTAAGAAGCGGTTGTCACAATATCTTAGGCAATACCGCCATATAGTGCACAAGTGATTAAATAACAGCTCCATACATAAAGTAACTTAGTATGTTGTAGAATGTCTAAAATAGTGCTGCTATACAGTGAACATTAGGATTAGTGGCAGCCCACAAGCGTCGGGTCATCCGTGGCGCCCCCTACAGCAGTAGAGGATGATGCCCCCCTGTGTGGTGTTGCACTATGGAAAGTGCATTGTTGCATTTTTGTTTTTTGCTATTTTTGTCTGTATACCGTGGTGACAGATGGGTAGCGTGTGTGAAGCCGCCATCAGCTGTGATTCCTGCAGATGTCCCGCACGTGTAGTGAAGCACAGACATGTTACTATTATTTACACTGCGAGGACAATAATCAGGCAAAGCTGCAGAAGTGGAGCGCGCGCCCCCCCGTCCGCCACCGGCCCCGTACCTTTGAACTGACAAGAGCCTGTAAACAGGAAAAAGGGATACGGACGGGGAGGAAGCACTTTGTGAATCAAGCTGTTTGATTCAGTCCGTCCACATCCAGGGAACATGCGTTAGTGTGCCGACATCTAGGGCCACACTTTTGTGATTGAAAGCTGGAGACAGCGCCGGCAGCTGAAAAAAGAGACATCGGTCAGATAATGAGACTCTGCCAGCAAAGGAGACTCATTATTTAGGTTGCTTCTAAATGATCATGGTGTCTGGGGTGACAAGAGTTCACGTAGGGACTGGGCAAGCGCGGTGGCTCAGTGGTTAGCACTGGTGCAGCTCTCAGGTCCTGGGTTCAATCTCAGCCCAAGACAACATCTGCATGGAGTTTGTATGTTCTTCCTGTGTTTGCGTGGGTTTCCTCCAGTTTCCTTCCACACTGATAGGGAATCTAGATTGTGAGCTCCTCTGGGGAGAGCAAATGAATATATAGTATATATATGTATACTAAACATTAAGCCCGTTACAATAACGGGCACTAGAACAGTAGTGCATGAACATTAGCAGGAACAGTCTATAATAAAGGGCAAGGGAGACCACACTGACTGGTGGCTGTGACTGAGACTGCTGGCACTGACTGGTGGCTGTGACTGAGACTGCTGGCACTGACTGGTGGCTGTGACTGAGACTGCTGGCACTGACTGGTGGCTGTGGCTGGTGGCTGAGACTGCTGGCACTGACTGGTGGCTGTGGCTGGTGGCTGAGACTGCTGGCACTGACTGGTGGCTGTGGCTGGTGGCTGAGACTGCTGGCACTGACTGGTGGCTGTGGCTGGTGGCTGAGACTGCTGGCACTGACTGATGGTTGAGATTGCTGGCACTGTGACTGGTGGCTGTGGGTGACTGGTGGCTGTGGCTGTACAACTGGCACTGACTGCTGGTGCTGAGACTGCTGGTAGTGACTGGTAGGTCAGACTGCTGACAGGGGCTCCTCTCTATATGGCTGATAGTGCTGGGACTGACGAACAGAAATGGTGGTGCTCCGACCTGCTTGCCGGGCGCGCAGGTGTGGGCGGTGCAGGCGGCATGTGGAGCGCCGTGTCCTGATTGCTCGTCGCGCTGGTGTGAGCGGTGCGAGGGGTGTGTTATTATTAGGGTTATTCCTGCAGTATATAGATCTTTTGCTAGAGGTAGTTGTGCATTGTGTGTGTGTATATGTATTACTATTTTTATGAGGCAAGGTAACCAAAAAATGGCTGTTCTGGCACAGTTTTTAATATTTTATTAGTTTTTTTACAATGTTCACCTGACAGAGTAGATAATGTGATATTTGTATAGAGCAGGTCGTAACGATGCCGCGATACCTAATAAATCTATTTTTTGGGGGATTTACACAATAAAATTTCCATTTTCTGAAAGCCATATATTTTTTTATTTTTTTGAGCCATTGTCTTAGATTCTTTTGCGGAATGAGATGACGATTTGATTGGAATCATTTTGGGGTACATATGAATTTTTGATAGCTTGGTATTACACTTTTTGTGATGTAAGGTGATAAAAAATAGATTTTTTTTGGCACATTTTTTTTAAAAAATAATTGGTGTTCACCAGATGGGTTGGATCACATGCTATTTTTATAGAGCAGGTCGTTACTGACATGACGATACCTAATATGTGCATTTTTTTACTTTATTTTATTCAATAAAAGCATGTTTGAAAAAAAAAATCATGTTTTTGTGTCTCCATTTTCTGAAAGCCATATTTTTTTAGTTTTTCGGACGATTGGCTTATGTAGGGGCTCCTTTTGTGCGGGATAAGGTCACGGTTTGATGGTGCTAATTTTGGATACATATGACTTTTTTGATCAGTTATTATACAATTTTTTGGGAAGTGCAGTGGGCAAAATTGCAATTCCATCATAGTTTTTTCTTTTTTTTTTTATGGTGTTCTCCATGCGGTAAAAGTAACATAATCCTTTTATAGATCAGGTCCATACGGACGCGGCGATACCAACATGTTTAGTATTTTTACATTTTTAACCAATTATGGTTAGCCCCTCTATACAGCGGTCCCTGAAGAACCACGGCATGGAAGGGGTTAAATGGCCGACATTGGTGCCAGCACTGATGTCGGCCGTTTCAAGCAGAGTGTTAGCTGGACATTACAGCTAACAATCTACCCCGCTGCCGCTCTGCCATCCTGATAGGAAGGGGGGTGCTACGCTCTGCCATCTTGAAAGGGGGAGGGCGGGGGTGTTGTGGTGCAGAGGGGGACATTAACTCTAACAGAAATAGCGTGGTGTTCAACAGGCGGGAAATGCTCAAACCCATATGCAGTTATGCACATATGTACAGGGGAGCAAATCCTGCACTTGTGGCCTGTTGCTAATGGTGATCCCCAGCAAAAATGCATACAGTGGAGGATGCCTGCAGCGGACCACAAGTACCACAAGAGACATCCTACACAATATAGCAATTGTGTGGATGTGAGAAACAGTATAACAATCTAATAACAATGATTTGCGATCTTATTAAGCCTCAAACTGGTATTAAAATTGACAGATTAGCAACATGTCCTACATGAGGACATGTCTGAGCCTGAGCACCGCGCCAAGGTTTCTCAAGTAGCTCGGGTCCTAACACTCACCTACCTGAGCCGTATGGGCAATACCAGGAGCTAGTGGGCGAATTACAGGAGTGTGAGGACCGACTCACAGAACCCCCCTCTTCGGGCTGCTGCCAGGGCAGAGCGGATAGCCCCTTCCAGACAGCGGTCCCTAAGGACCGCAGCATGGAAGGGGTTAAACAGTTATGGAGCCCTGTGTGTGTGTGTGAAGCACTGTGTCCTGATTGGACGCCCACCGCACATGCCCAGTGCAAAACTGGTGACACACACACGGACACAGCGCACTCACACAGGGATTTTATTATGTAGGATACAGTATGTATTTATATGTATTATATAGTATATATGTGTGATTATATCTATCATATAGTGTGTATAAGTAAGTACATAAACACAAGGTTTGTTTTAATAGCAAATAGATCTGACTTTGCATTTGTGTCATTGATTGCAGTAGTTCTGGTGAACCAAGAAGCTCAGTGTGAATGGGGAGATGATTCCTATTCAGACAAACGGATCAGCATTACTTATCCTGTGCTGACCCTGAATTACCTACTGTACTATACTCCAGAGCTGCACTCACTATTCTGCTGGTGCAGTCACTGTGTACATACATTACTTATCCTGTACTGATCCTGAGTTACATCCTGTATTATACTCCAGAGCTGCACTCACTATTCTGCTGTGGAGTCACTGTGTACATACATTACATTACTTATCCTGTACTGATCCGAGTTATATCCTGTATTATACTCTAGAGCTGCACTCACTATTCTGCTGGTGTAGTCCCCGTGTACATACATTACATTACTTACCTGTGCCGATCCTGAATTACCTACTGTATTATACTCCAGAGCTGCACTCACTATTCTGCTGGAGCAGTCACTGTGTACATACATTACATTACTTATCCTGTACTGATCCTGAGTTACATCCTGTATTATACTCTAGAGCTGCACTCACTATTCTGCTGGTGCAGTCACTGTGTACATACATTACATTACTTACCTGTACTGATCCTGAGTTACATCCTGTATTATACTCCAGAGCTGCACTCACTATTCTGCTGGTGCAGTCACTGTGTACATACATTACATTACTTATCCTGTACTGATCCTGAGTTACATCCTGTATTATACTCCAGAGCTGCACTCACTATTCTGCTGGTGCAGTCACTGTGTACATACATTACCTTACATATCCTGTACTGATCCTGAGTTACATCCTGTATTACACTCCAGAGCTGCACTCACTATTCTGCTGGTGCAGTCACTGTGTACATACATTACCTTACATATCCTGTACTGATCCTGAGTTACATCCTGCATTATACTCCAGACTGCACTCACTATTCTGCTGGTGCAGTCACCGTGTACATACATTACATTACTTATCCTGTACTGATCCTGAGTTACATCCTGTATTATACTCCAGAGCTGCACTCACTATTCTGCTGGTGCAGTCACTGTGTACATACATTACATTACTTATCCTGTACTGATCCTAAGTTACATCCTGTATTATACTCCAGAGCTGCACTCACTATTCTGCTGGTGCAGTCACTGCGTACATACATTACATTACTTATCCTGTACTGATCCTGAGTTACATCCTGTATTATACTCCAGAGCTGCACTCACTATTCTGCTGGTAGAGTCACTGTGTACAGACATTACATTACTTATCCTGTACTGATCCTAAGTTACATCCTGTATTATACTCCAGAGCTGCACTCACTATTCTGCTGGTGCAGTCACTATGTACATACATTACATTACTTATCCTGTACGGATCCTGAGTTACATCCTGTATTATACTCCAGAGCTGCACTCACTATTCTGTTGGAGTCACTGCGTGCCTGTATTTTACTCTAGATCTCACTGTTAATGGAAACAGACAACAAATATGGAGTTGCGCTTTAAATCCTCTGATCTGCAGCTGCATTCTAGATGTGGCCTCCTAGGACAGCTCCGTGACTTATTTCCTCTGGGATTCCTACCCTGTGTCTCTGAAGCTTCTTCAAGCACTACAGAGTCATGGATGCTTTCTAGTTTCTGGAACAGCCCCAGGTAAATTAGTTCAAGCCTTCAGTTTTGGACGCGATCCTCTGGGATACTACAAGCTGGAGAGGAAGACGTTTTGCTGTGGATTTCCTCCTTTCACAGCTGAAAATTTCTGGATCCACATAATTGATCTCAGATTTTCAGTTTTCCTCATTTATGTTTTAAAGAGGTTTTCCAGTAATATTGATTTTACCTCTGAAGCCAGTCATTGGCTGGAGCTGTGCATGTGACCATACCCGTGCACTGCCGGATGTGAACATTTTCTGGGAATTTAGAAAATTAAAATACCTAAATATTACTTCATTGTAAATGTATTCCTACACTCACCTAAAGAATTATTAGTGCCCCCATACTAATACGGTGTTGGACCCCCTTTTGACTTCAGAACTGCCTTAATTCTACGTGGCATTGATTCCACAAGGTGCTGATAGAATTCTTTAGAAATGTTGGCCCATATTGATAGGATAGCATCTTGCAGTTGATGTAGATTTGAGGGATGCACATCCAGAACACGGAGCTCCCGTTCCACCACATCCCAAAGATGCTCTATTGGGTTGAGATCTGGTGACTGTGGGGCCATTTTAGTACAGTGAACTCATTGTCATGTTCAAGAAACCAATGTGAAATGATTCGAGCTTTGTGACATGGTGCATTATCCTGCTGGAAGTAGCCATCAGAGGATGGATACATGTTCTCATTCTGTTTACGCCAAATTCGGACTCTACCATTTGAATGTCTCAACAGAAATCGAGACTCATCAGACCAGGCAACATTTTTCCAGTCTTCAACAGTCCAATTTTGGTGAGCTCGTGCAAATTGTAGCCTCTTTTCCTATTTGTAGTGGAGATGAGTGTACCCGGTGGGGTCTTCTGCTGTTGTAGCCCATCCGCCTCAAGGTTGTGCGTGTTGTGGCTTCACAAATGCTTTGCTGCAGACCTCGGTTGTAACGAGTGGTTATTTCAGTCAACGTTGCTCTTCTATCAGCTTGAATCAGTCGGCCCATTCTCCTCTGACCTCTAGCATCCACAAGGCATTTTCGCCCACAGGACGGGCCGCATACTGGATGTTTTTCCCTTTTCACACCATTCTTTGTAAACCCTAGAAATGGTTGTGCGTGAAAATCCCAGTAACTGAGCAGATTGTGAAATACTCAGGACCGGCCCCGTTCTGGCACCAACAACCATGCCACGCTCAAAATTGCTTAAATCACCTTTCTTTCCCATTCTGACATTCAGTTTGGAGTTCAGGAGATTGTCTTGACCAGGAGCACCCCCCTAAATGCATTGAAGCAACTGCCATGTGATTGGTTGACTAGATAATTGCATTAATGAGAAATAGAACAAGTGTTCCTAATAATTCTTTAGGTGAGTGTATATACCTTTCATTATTTATAATGGCTCATTTTGTTTAGGGAGCAATCATTAGGAGAAACAAAATGGCCGCCGTCCTATTAGTGCACACAAAACCTGTCCTAATCATACAGGAGGACAAGTTACTTCACAGCACTGAGCTAAGGAGCTGCCTCATCCTCCTCTCCTACTTGTCAGGGGTTATGATCCTGAATACAGACTATAAGAACTTTAACTGAATCTCTGTGGGAATGGAGTTCATGAGGAGACATGAAGGACAGAGAGGACAGACAGGACAGACTGTGGTAATGGAGACTGCATACACGTGCCCACATTATCCACATCACCCCCCCCTCCTCTCTGTACTCATGTCTCCCCATGAACTCCATTTCTACAGAGATTTAGCTGAAGATCATATTAAACTGTATACAGGATCATAGAAGAAGATGAGGCAGCTCCTTAGCTCAGTGCTGTGAAGTAACTTGTGTGATTAGGACACGTTTTGTGTGCACTAATAGGACGGCGGCCCATTTATTATTTCTCCTAATGATCGCTCCACAGACAAAACAAACCATTATAACTAAGGAAAGGTATTTGGAATATATTGATAATAAAGTAATATTAAGTATTTTCATTTTCCTAATTCCGGAGAACCCCCTTTAAGTGAAATAAAGGGGGCAGCAGTATGTCCTTAATATATGTGTCATATGAGGGTGAATACAGAAGAAAGATCCGCCCACTGCCAGGGTACACTACGAGTGCCATGAGAGCAGGCTGGATTGTGGCATGGGTATTGCAGTGGTATTACATAGGCACTGTATGGTGGCATTAATTACTACTCTCCCCACACAAGGGTGCTCTAACCAGCAAAGTGATCAGTGTTTCTGCAGCACCTCCACAAGTGAAATGTAGCATTACACGGTCCAGCACATAACCTAGAAACAATATGGAGGTTTTAATACAAGAAACACGGGGAACCTTTGACTAACCATTATGGACTGAGCACATTGATGCGCTATTTTATGTGGTTACCGCATCAGATCAGGAATTCCAGAAGGAGAATCACATGTCGAGTAACTGGTGGAGACATGCAAGTCTTATCAAAGATGTATTTTTCTTTAATCCTTCGGGTTTAGTATCAACCAGATTCTAGACCGCCTTCAATACCGTAAATCATTGATTTAGTCTGGGACACACCAGCCCTTGATGATAGAAAACCAGTTACTGGTGAATGGCTTTCCTATACCCTTAAAGAAATGTCAATTTTCAAAAAGCATTATGGTTTTAGATCCTGAACACTAAATATATTAATATGTCTGTATAAGCCATAAAGTAAAAAAAAAAAAATGGTTGCCTTTAGCCACCACTAGAGGGAGCTTACTGAAAATTATTTTATTATTAGGCAGCTCCACCTAGTGGTGACTAAAGGCAGCCAGAACTTTATCATGTGAATGGGAGCTCTGTATCAGAAAGACAGATCCCTTGCCCCTGCATAGATGTGTTGTACAATGACTCCATGGGTGTTATATGCCTATGGGCATCTATAGAATTAATCTTATTACAATCCCTTTAAGAGGGATGGGCGGACATGTACTTTCTGAAAAGAGAAATCACCATGGTTTTAACTAATGTCCGCACCCCTCCCCAGATTAGGCTACATTCATACGAACGTATTTGTTTCCGTGTCCGTTCAGTTTTTTTTTTTTGGGCGGATTGGATGAGGACCCATTCATTTCAAGGGGTCTGCAAAAAATGCGGACAGCACATCGTGTCCTGTCCCCATCCGTATGTCCTTTCTGTAGCCCCGCAAAATATATAGAGCATGTCCTATTCTTGTCCGTTTTGCGGACAAGTATAGGCATTGTTACAATGGATCCGCGAGAAAAATGCATGCAATACGGATGCCAAAAGGTCGGCATCCGTATTTTTGAGGACCGCAAAACACATACAGTCTTGTGACTGTAGCCTTATGGAGATTGTAATAACCTGTAATAACACTGTGATCTTCCTAATGGGCACTACAGTGGTTAAAAGGAGTCAGGGGTCATTTACTACGTGACCCCATCAATACATTATTACTTATAGTTACAGGTCAGCAATGATCGCCCTCCGTGCCGTATCAATCTCAATGTGGAGCGATGGACAGGAAGCCAAGCCTTGATTTATATGAATTACAAGGCAACAAATAGTAAAATTCTAATCTTGATATAAAGCCGCCACATCGTGCACCACTTAACCTCCATCTACCTGTTTTCTTCAGGCTATGGAGGTCGTTTTCTACCAGGCTGTACCTTCCACTGAACTGAATGGAAAACTGTAAGACAATAGTAGGACATTCCATAGTAGGAACGTAGTTAGTATAGGGGACCTTCATGTGGCAACAGAAAGCAAAGGAGAATGATTATGTGAATGTGTGATATTACAGATATGGAGAAGGGAGACATCTTAAAGCCACAACAACAACCCCTGTGGTTCTACTGACTTAAGGGTTAAGTAAAGCCGCGATTGGGTCTTGTTGCTGCCGCCATACACACCCTATTATGAAGCTGTACGATGACACGCGTGTAGTTGTATTAAGCTGACCAAAGGACAAGGGTTGCCTTTTTAAGACAATTCCTTTTAAATAGAGTCGAGCTGCAATACCACACATGAAACGTAGGTGGCACTGTTTTCTAAGAATTTTTTAATCTTATTTATTTATTTTAATGCACTTATATATATAAGTGCATAAAATAAACAAATAATCTTATTCACTCCCTTTAAAGGGGTTTCCGATTTCAGGCAACAGCCGGTGCCAGAAATTATACGTTCAGGGCGCTGTCCATTGTGTAGTTGCCAGCGCCGGCATGCACAACCACAACACAGTGGATGGACCCTTGCTTTCCTGGTTCCGTCCATTATATAGTTTCTGATCGGTGGGGGTGGCAGGTGTTTGGACCCCCCCCCCCACCTATACTGAAGATAGGTAATTAATAACTAAGTACAAGAAAACCCCTTTAAGACCAAAGGCAGCAATTCTGCCCCGTGTGTGGTTCTCACTGCCCTTGGTCGCCCCCCCTGCAGGGCCATAAAGGGAATTGCAGCATATAAAAGCATCACTTCTAATGAGCCCCTCTCCTATTACGCTCTCCATTTAATCGGACCTGTAAATTTTCTGGTGAAGCGCGGTAATGAGCGAGACCGCAGTTTCCTCTGGGAACTAGGACGGGGTTTCCACACTGTGTGACTGGATGCTTTTTTTTTTTTCCCCCTTTCTCGAGTAATGAATTTGTTTTCTCCTATGTGAAATGCCGAGCTCTTGACCCTCGCCAGAAAACACCAAATAATGGACTGATTAAAACAGGCTGCGGGAATGTGGGAACGAAACAAGCAGAGCGATGCGTGGAACCTGCCGAAAACCAGACGCTCTGCATCCACTTTTATGTTTTAATATCCTGGGGTAATTTTAGCTACTCCGTACATACTGTAAAAATAGAAGGAATGGTTGGGCGGTCGTGTGGCCTCAGCTCAGCTGCGTTACTAGATCCAGACGGGACTAAAGGGGGGAACATGTGCACCCCCCCCCCCCCTTCTTTCATTGTATGACCCCCCCCCCCCCACCCCAGGGTTATTTGTTTGGTAGTCAGGCAATAAAAGAGAGATACACTGTATGCGGTATGCTTTATACAGGCATGCTCAATATGTGTCCCTCCAGCTGTTGCAAAAACTATAACTCCCAGCATGGCCGAACAGCCTGCAGCTATCAGCCTACAGCAGGGCATTGTGGGAGTTGTAGTTTTGCAACAGCTGGAGGGCCCGCACTTTGAGGCAATGTCTGCTTTATACAAAGAGTCCAGTCCATCAGTCCAGTCCCTGAATATTAAGGGGAATGTCCATCAGGAGATTTCTGTGCTGAATAATTTCTTAACATAGTCTTAGACCCGTCAGAGCTCCCGTTTTCTTCTGATACCGAACTCTAAATCCTGCATAGACATAGAACTAAATGATAAAATCGTGGCTGCCTCCAGCCACCATTAGAGGGTGCCCAAGAGCCTACTGTAGACTGTTCCTATACATTGAACTCTAGAAGGGGACGTTGACACAACAGATTTTGCAGCAGATTTTGACGTGGACAACCGCGCTGAAATTCCGCTGAAACCCGGCGGTGTCGTGTCCTTTCTACCTCCCATACTTTTCAATGGAGCTGAGGATCACGAGAGGTGGCTTAAAGCCATGGCCTACGCCTAGCAGGGACATGTCCCTTCTTGGTGCGGTGATGGCTTTAATCCGCCACTCTGGGAATCCTCAGCATCTCTTTGAAATTGAAAAGGAGGCAGAAAGAATGGTAGCTGCCGGTGGTTTTAGGCAAAAATTCTGTGGTAAAACCCGCCATGTGAACAGCCCCTAATAACACAGGATGCAGTAAGCTCTTAAGATCCCTCTAGTGTTGCTGCAGATAAAATCCTGGTTGCTTGCATCCACCACTAGAGGGAGCCAAGAGCTTAACTGAATACTGTTTATAAATTGAACTCTATAATAGCACAGCATGCAGTAAGTTTCCTCTAGTGGTAACTGTATATTAAATCCTCCTTGCCTGCAGCCACATCCTGGGGGAGCTGAAGAGATACTGTATATACATTAAACACTACAGGAGTGCAGAATTATTAGGGCAAGTTGTATTTTTGAGGATTAATTTATTATTGAACAACAACCATGTTCTCAATGAACCCAAAAAACTTATTATATCAAAGCTGAATATTTTTGGAAGTAGTTTTTAGTTGTTTTTAGTTTTTAGCTATTTTAGGGGGATATCTGTGTGTGCAGGTGACTATTACTGTGCATAATTATTAGGCAACTTAACAAAAAACCAAATATATACCCATTTCAATATTTATTTTTTACCAGTGAAACCAATATAACATCTCAACATTCACAAATATACATTTTCAAAAACAAAACAAAAACAAATCAGTGACCAATTGTCACGGCCATGGCTATGACCGTGACTCTGAACCGCATGCGGTTGTCAGCGGTTTACATTGGTGTTCAATCACAAGGTGAGGGCTGTGGTATTGGCCTCACCTGTGGTTGCCGCTGGCAACAGTATGTATGTGGCAGCGTAGCAGGCTGAGCTGTGCCATGCAGCTCGCTACGCTGCGCATGCGGTTTTGTGTGTGATGTGTGGATGTGTGCACTGTGTTTTATGTTATTGTGTGCACGTTCCCTTGAAGTGGTGTTTTCCCTTCCCTGGTGTTGGAAGGGTTAATCCCCTTCCTAGTGTGTGTGATCACTGGGTGTGTCCGACTGTGGGGTGTGGCTTCTTGGCCTATAAAGCCTCACTGCCTTTTGCAGGCCTTCAGTTGCTTCAGCCATGCTTAGCTGAGAGCAGCCTCATGTATTTATTACCTGCCAGTAAGAGCCACCCCTGTGGTCATAAACCTTAATGTCATAACCATATTGTGCTTTAGTTATTTCCAGTTATGTGTGATGTCCGTGTGATGTTTTATATGTGATTTTGTGCAGCTATGGATCTGGGTCCCTGTGTAGGGATGCGCTTGTGATCTTGCACCTGCTAACACAGGATCCAGTCAGCAAGGCTGTGGCAGGTAGGTGGAACTCCTTGTTCACCTGCCATATCCATAGAGCTGTTTTAGGTCTCCCCTTTTCCTGCAGCTTGGCCGTTGAGACTCCTGCTCCTCCGTGTCTAGGAGGAGTGGGCTTGTCTTACTTAGCTCCTAGGTGAGGGTCATCTTGAGGGCTAGCAGGGACTTTTAGGTTCCGGAGCATGGGCCCTCCTACCATCAGGTTGGCCCATGCAGCTAGGAGCTAGGGTCAGGTTAGGGATGCCTTAGGAGGTGACCTGCTCCCTAATCCTGTCATCATGGCCAAGCAGCCGAAACATCATCGGGCTCCACACGGCTGAGGATTTCCCCATCCTCAGCCGTGACACAATATAGCCACCTTTCTTTGCAAGGACACTCAAAAGCCTGCCATCCATGGATTCTGTCAGTGTTTTGATCTGTTCCACCATCACATTGCGTGCAGCAGCAACCACAGCCTCCCAGACACTGTTCAGAGAGGTGTACTGTTTTCCCTCCTTGTAAATCTCACATTTGATGATTGGAACCACAGGTTCTCAATGGGGTTCAGATCAGGTGAACAAGGAGGCCATGTCATTAGATTTTCTTCTTTTATACCCTTTCTTGCCAGCCACGCTGTGGAGTACTTGGACCGCGTGTGATGGAGCATTGTCCTGCATGAAAATCATGTTTTTCTTGAAGGATGCAGACTTCTTCCTGTTACCACTGCTTGAAGAAGGGTCTTCCAGAAACTGGCAGTAGGACTGGGAGTTGAGCTTGACTCCATCCTCAACCCGAAAAGGCCCCACAAGCTCATCTTTGATGATCCAAGCCCAAACCAGTACTCCACCCTCCACCTTGCTGGCGTCTGAGTCGGACTGGAGCTCGTCTGCCCTTTACCAATCCAGCCACGGGCCCATCCATCTGGCCCATCAAGACTCACTCTCATTTCATCAGTCCATAAAACCTTAGAAAAATCAGTCATGAGATATTTCGTGGCCCCAGTCTTGACGTTTCAGCTTGTGTGTCTTGTTCAGTGGTGGTCGTCTTTCAGCCTTTCTTACCTTGGCCATGTCTCTGAGTATTGCACACCTGTGCTTTTGGGCACTCCAGTGATGTTGCAGCTCTGAAATATGGCCAAACTGGTGGCAAGTGCATCTTGGCAGCTGCACGTTGACTTTTCTCAGTCATGGGCAGTTATTTTGCGCCTTGGTTTTTCCCAACACGCTTCTTGCGACCCTGTTGACTATTTTGAATGAAACGCTTGATTGTTCGATGATCACGCTTCAGAAGCTTTGCAATTTAAGAGTGCTGCATCCCTCTGCAAGATATCTCACTATTTTTGACTTTTCTGAGCCTGTCAAGTCCTTCTTTTGACCCTTTTGCCAAAGGGAAAGGAAGTTGCCTAATAATTATGCACACCTAATATAGGGTGTTGATGTCATTAGACCACACCCCTTCTCATTACAGAGATGCACATCACCTAATATGCTTAATTGGTAGTAGGCTTTCGAGCCTATACAGCTTGGAGTAAGACAACATGCATAAAGAGGATGAGTGGTCAAAATACTCAATTTGCCTAATAATTCTGCACGCAGTGTATAATAACACAGTATCTAGTAAGCTCCCTCTAGTGGTTGCTGCAGATAAAATCCTGGTTACCTGCAGCCACCACTAGAGGGAGCCAAAGAGCTTACTGAATACTGTTTAAAAAATGTAACTCTATAATAGCACAGCAGCAGTAAGCTCCCTCTAGTGGTAACTGTAGATAAAATCCTCCTTGCCTGCAGCCACCACTAGGGGAATCCGAAGAGATTACTGAATACTGTTTATAAATTAATCTCTATAATAGCACACGGCATGCAGTAAGTTTCCCTCTAGTGGTAACTGTATATAAAATCCTCCTTGCCTGCAGCCACCACTTGGGGGAGCTGAAGAGCTTACTGCATACTGTTTATACATTGGAACACTATATTAACACAGTATGTAGTAAGCTCCCTCTATGCTTGCTGCAGATAAAATCCTGGTTGCCTGTAGCCACCACTAGAGGGAGTCCAAGAACTTACTGAATACTGTTTATAAATTGAACGGTATATTAGCACACTATGCAGTAAGCTCCCTCTAGTGTTGCTGAAGATAAAATCATGTTTGCCTGCAGCCACCACTAGAGGGAGTCGAAGAGCTTATTGAATACTGTTTTTTTAATGTACTGCCACTAGAACTAGCATAGTTTTGTGCAATAATTTATAGTCGGATTCTAAACGAATCCGTCGGCCCTACTGATCTCCCAAGTCTCACCAATTTTAGTGGGGAGAATGGCATATTAAATAAAATAAAAAAGTCAAATTTCTACACAAAATATTGAAATTGACACTTTACTGTAACGTTTTATGCATTATTATATGTGTGATCCCCTATACATTGAGGCAGGGGCTCACTATAGAGGGTACAGAAGTAGCCATGAAGTCAGGCCTCTGCTTGGGGTATGTTGATGTACCAGTCAGTGTGTCTTCTTTTTTGTAATTTTTGGTCTTTCCCTGCAGATAATGGACGTTAACACTTCATTTCTTACGACAACAAACCACAAGATGTAAAACTTAAAAACACATTTGCAGAAAATTCATAGGAATCGGCTAAAGCCCCTACAGTGCTGGGGGGTCAAATGAGCGACGTCAGATCTGTAACACCCCACCACAACCACCACCATCCTCCACCTGAGCATAATGTCAGAATGGTTCCCAGCGGTGTCGGAGGCCACCTTTGTGTCTCCCCCGGGTGCCCACGCACTTCCAGCTTTGGATTTACCGTCTGTATAGGATCTGACAGGGTCAAATGTTAGGCTGACACGGCTGTATGACCCTGTGTAATTGTAACTGGCAGCTTAGAGCAAGAAAGTGCACTCACCTATACACCTCAGCTACTGCAGAGCCTCATCATACAGACCTCAGCTGCTGCAGAACCTCATCATACAGACCTCAGCTGCTGCAGAACCTCATCATACAGACCTCAGCTGCTGCAGAACCTCATCATACAGACCTCAGCTGCTGCAGAACCTCATCATACACACCTCAGCTGCTGCAGAACCTCATCATACACACCTCAGCTGCTGCAGAACCTCATCATACAGACCTCAGCTGCTGCAGGACCTCATCATACAGACCTCAGCTGCTGCAGAACCTCATCATACAGACCTCAGCTGCTGCAGAATCTCCTAACACACACCTCAGCTGCTGCAGAACCTCATAATACACACCTCAGCTGCTGCAGAACATCATAATACACACCTCAGCTGCTGCAGAACCTCATAATACACACTTCAGCTGCTGCAGAACCTCATAATACACACCTCAGCTTCTGCAGAATCTCATAATATAGATCTCAGCTGCTGCACAACATCATAATACACGCCTCAGCTTCTGCAGAACCTCATAATACACGCCTCAGCTTCTGCAGAACCTCATAATACACGCCTCAGCTTCTGCAGAATCTCATAATATAGATCTCAGCTGCTGCACAACATCATAATACACGCCTCAGCTTCTGCAGAACCTCATAATACACACCTCAGCTGCTGCAGAACCTCATAATACACATCTCATCTGCTGAAGAACATCATAGTACACACCTCAGCTGCTGCAGAACCTCATAATACAAACCTCAGCTGCTGCAGAACCTCATAATACACATCTCAGCTGCTGCAGAACCTCATCATACAGACCTCAGCTGCTGCAGAACCTCATCATACACACCTCAGCTGCTGCAGAACCTCATCATACACACCTCAGCTGCTGCAGAACCTCATCATACAGACCTCAGCTGCTGCAGGACCTCATCATACAGACCTCAGCTGCTGCAGAACCTCATCATACAGACCTCAGCTGCTGCAGAATCTCCTAACACACACCTCAGCTGCTGCAGAACCTCATAATACACACCTCAGCTGCTGCAGAACCTCATAATACACACTTCAGCTGCTGCAGAACCTCATAATACACACCTCAGCTTCTGCAGAATCTCATAATATAGATCTCAGCTGCTGCACAACATCATAATACACACCTCAGCTTCTGCAGAACCTCATAATACACGCCTCAGCTTCTGCAGAACCTCATAATACACGCCTCAGCTTCTGCAGAACCTCATAATACACGCCTCAGCTGCTGCAGAACCTCATAATACACACCTCAGCTTCTGCAGAATCTCATAATATAGATCTCAGCTGCTGCACAACATCATAATACACGCCTCAGCTTCTGCAGAACCTCATAATACACACCTCAGCTGCTGCAGAACCTCATAATACACATCTCATCTGCTGAAGAACATCATAGTACACACCTCAGCTGCTGCAGAACCTCATAATACAAACCTCAGCTGCTGCAGAACCTCCTAATACACATCTCAGCTGCTGCAGAATCTCCTAACACACACCTCAGCTGCTGCAGAACCTCATGATACACACTTCAGCTGCTGCAGAACATCATAATACACACCACAGCTGCTGCAGAACCTCATAATACACACCACAGCTGCTGCAGAACCTCATAATACACACCACAGCTGCTGCAGAACCTCATAATACACACATCAGCTTCTGCAGAACCTCCTAACACACACCTCAGCTGCTGCAGAACCTCATAATACACACCTCAGCTGCTGCAGAACCTCATAATACACACCTCAGCTGCTGCAGAACCTCATAATATAGATCTCAGCTGCTTTAGAACCTCATAATACACGCCTCAGCTACTGCAGAACCTCATAATACACACCTCAGCTGCTGCAGAATCTCATAATACACACCTCAGCTACTGCAGAACCTCATAATACACACCTCAGCTGCTGCAGAATCTCATAATACACACCTCAGCTACTGCAGAACATCATAATACACACCTCAGCTGCTGCAGAACATCATACTACACACCTCAGCTACTACAGAACATCATACTACACACCTCAGCTGCTGCAGAACATCATACTACACACGTCACTTGTTGCAGAGCTTCTATATAAAAAATGTGATGGTGTTTCATAAAGAGGTTCTGCAGCAGCTGAGGTGCTCATTATATCCTATAGATTATTTGTGTGTGTGCAGATTCTCCATCCCCGGTAATGCACTGACACGATGGCTGCAGTTGCCGTATTTCTTCCAATAGCAGCGCCCCCGCCTCCTACATTGCATCCGTTACTGGCGAGCCGTGAGAGCTTTTGCGCCAGGCTAATGAAGTGGGCACTTACCGCGGACAATACAATAAGTGGCTTCTCACTCCCGCAATGAATAGAAATACTTAACCTTCCTGAACTGAGGGCAGCAATTAGTTTTGTTTCTTGTATTTTGTTTTGTAGGTGAAGGGTTTGTGTAACCCTTGAAAAGTCTTAATCCCCATCTTCATACAACTCCCCCCCCCCCCCCCCCCCCCACTCTGGGCTGAAGCCTATTGAGGCCCATTGATGACACAGCAATAGGGGCCCTTCTCTTGGCGCGGAGGCCGTTTCACATGGCATAGTCTACATAGAAATGGGTTGCTATAGACAGCCCCCCTGTTAGAATAGCCGTGTAGCCTTCATTCACGAGCTGGGACCTCGGCCCGGCAGCGTTTACATATGAATGGGGCTGTCTCTGAATGTGGCCACTCAGCTGATAAATGGGATCTGTTTCACCATTTCCACAGTAATAGGGGCACTTGGGAAAGTCTTAAAAAATAAAAACTTGGCCGAGGGGGTGAGAGTATTACAGTCGGATGTCTTACCAGGAGACAAAAGAGAGAGCAAGAGAGCGCAGTCCGTTACTTGGGGGAGAACAACAAACCCCTGTGAGCCCGCGACAGCGCACATCCAGGGGGTCATGGCATACAGAGCCCAGTGACTTTCTAGGGGCAATCAGCAGGGAACCATGCAAGGTCCTAAGAGGCATTTCTTAAAGGAGAAATCTCTGTTATGGAATTATTGGCATAAATAAATGTAAGATTCTGCCCTGATTCATTCCTTCACATATTTTTATAGCGGTCAGGGGTCAGTTTTTCTGATACACAGCTCCAAATCCTCTGTATAGACACTAAATGTTGCCACCACTAGAGGGAGCTCCAGAGCTTACTGCAGACTGTTTTTAAACTGAGCTCAGAATGGGACACATATACTAAAATGTTACATATGCCAGTCTGGTATCTTAAACTGCACCAAATTTATTAAGAGGTACAGGCCACTAGACACCAGGATGCCTTCTAGCGTCACAGACTGTGAGACCTAACTACTAGACAGCTGGATTGGGAACTGAACCACTAGACACCAGGGATTAGGGACGCCAAGTCATTAGACAGCTGGACTGAGCATTGAAACACTAGACACCAGGGATTAGGGACAGCAAACTACTAAATACCAGGAAGTAGTGGTCCAAACATACTCGATAGCAGGGACTGGAATGTCAAACCTCTAGACCCCACGGATTAAAAGTACATATTCACTAGATACTCTGACTAGGGCACCAAACCACTAGACACCAGGACTGGGCACCACACCACTAGACAAAGGGAATTACAGGTGACTAGACAGCTGGGTGGGTACTAAACCACTAGACACCAGGGATAAAGGACATTAAAGCACGAAATATCAGGAGATAATAGTCCCAAACTGTTAGATAGCTGGGACTGGCATGGCAGACCACTAGACACAGGGGATTAGGAATCCATATTTACTGAATAGTCTGACTAGGACACCAAACAACTGAGAGACAAACCACTAGACACCAGGGATTAGAGACCCCAAGTCAATAAACAGCTGGACTGGACACTGAACCACTAGACACCAGGGATTAGGGCCGCCAAATCAATAGACAGCTTGATTGGGCAGTGAACTACTAGACACCAGGGATTAGGGACACCAAATCAGTAAACAGTTGAACTGGGCACAAAACCTCTACACACCAGGGATTTGGGGCACCAAGTCACCGGGCAGCTGGACTATGCACTGAACCACTAGACACCAGGAATTAGGGATGCCAAGTCAGTAGACAGCTGGACTGGGCACTGAACCACTAGACACCAGGGATTAGGGGCATCAAGTGAATAGACAGCTTGACTGGGCACTGAACCACTAGACACCAGGGATTAGGGGCATCAAATGAATAGACACTTGGACTGGACACTGAACCACTAGATACCAGGGATTAGGGCCGCCAAGTCAATAGACACTTAGATTGGGCACTGAACCACTAGACACCAGGGATTAGGAACCAAGATTAACTGTATACAACTAGATACTAGGTCTAGGGGGACTAAAGCCAGAGAGTAACCTTTAGCTTCTGGACATCATACATCAAGATGGGGTCATTCAGCTACTTAATATTAGGGACTTGGACAGGGACCAGAGACTGTGGAACAGACAGATATTCTGGGCACCAGGGACTGTGGCACCAAACCCATAAACCAGTGGTCTCCACCCTGCAATTCTCCAACTGTTACGAAACGACAACTTTCCAGCATGCCTTGACAGCTATTGAGTACGAGGGCATGTTGAGAGTTGTAGTTTAGTAACACCATTTCTTTCAATGGGAAGACTGGGGAAGTCCAGTATGTACAGTAATACAGTGTCTCCCATAGCAACCAATCACGGGGCAGCTTTCATTTTTCAAGGGCAGAGTACGAAATGAAAACTGGGCTGTGATTGGCTCTCTGTGTATTGTATATAGTATAGGTGCGGTATAGCGGGAACCAATACATTATAAATCTCCACCTTCTTCGGGGAGAACCTGACACATCTGGGATGTCCTTATTGCTATTTCTCTCCATCATCGGCCTTTCACCGGTGACCTTAAAATAGCTCCGTAGAGTTAGCGGCTCTCGTGAGGCACCCGGCACTGCGATTGATTTCATGTCATCGGCGCCCTTTATGTTGCAGTAAACACACCGCCCCCCTGTCAGCCCAAAATAAATTCTCAGGGGCGTGCAGATGTTCATGTGGATGGAAATATAACACTCGCTCTGTAATAATGCAGCTGCCAAACTACAGGTGTCAGGCAGTCTTCCTGAGGAGCCTACACGTGTATGCTTGAGGGTGCCATCACCTTAAGGATCATCCTAGCGTTGGCTTCACCATTCACTTCAATAGGGGGGCAGGGAATGTAGTGGTCCAGGATGCTGAGATATGGGGACGGGAGGTCACCAGCCCAGGGAGTTAAAGAGGTTGTGTCATGAAACATATTCTACATTGTTCTAACCAGCAGCTGGATCTGAATATTTTTGTAATTGCATGTAATTAAAAATTTTGTATCGCTAGTGAGCTATTCACTAAACTCTATCTGTATAGCGCCACCTGATGTTGGTTCTTTTCCTTATGGTTTTGTCCATCTGAATGAACTGGTCACACGCGCTTAGTTTAAATCTTCAACTGCCACAAGCTATATATTCTGTTAAGCTGTGGCAGTTACAGGGAGAGAGCTGCAGCAGAAAGGACACGCCCACTGAGCTGCCCGGCTGAACATAATCTAGCAGAGCAATTGGAGCAATAAATGGAGAGATCTCTGGATCCATGTGTAGAAAGAGATTGCCATGTACTATATAATGTCTGATTTTTTATTTATTTTTACGTCAATATGGTGGGAACAGAGCGGTTACCGACCCAGGAAGATGAGACATGAGAAGATGTTTGTTGGGGTCACCTTCCCAAAACATAACTCCCAACCATCCCGGATACAGTGGGACAGTCCCGGATTACGGTGGCTGTCCCACAGTTCCATAACAGCTGAGGTATTTCCCACTCTCAACTGATTGTTATGGTGAAGCAGAGAGTCGTCCGCTCACCACTTAACCATTCCTCTCAGGGCGCCACACCCCAGCAGCAGCACAATATACTGTCATACATCGCGCTGCTGGACTGTGTAGGAGGAGCGGTACAGGCCGCTACATGAGCATTTACTTCTTTTTTTTTACTTCCTGTGAAGGGGGCACATATCTGGGCATAACTACTGTGAGGGGGCACATATCTGGGCATAACTACTGTGGGGGGAATCATATCTGGGCATAACTATTGTGAGGGGGCACATATCTGGGCATAACTACTGTGGGGGGAAACATATCTGGGCATAACTACTGTGAGGGGGCACATATCTGGGCATAACTACTGTGGGGGGAAACATATCTGGGCATAACTATTGTGAGGGGGCACATATTTGGGCATAACTACTGTGAGGGGGCACATATCTGGGCATAACTATTGTGATGGGGCACAGATCTAGGAATAATTACTCTGGGGGGGGACATATCTGGGCATAACTACTGTGGGGGGCACATATCTGGACATAACTACTGTGCGGGGCACATATCTGGGCATAACTACTGTGACGGGGCACGGAACCGGGCATAACTATTGTGAGGGGGCACAGTACTGGGTATAATTACTGTGGGGGGAACATATCTGGGCATAACTACTGTGATGGGGCACATATCTGGGCATAACTATTGTGACGGGGCACAGATCTGGGCATAATTACTGTGGGGGGAACATATCTGGGCATAACTACTGTGAGGGGGCAGATATCTGGGCATAAATACTGTGAGGGGGCACATATCTGGGCATAACTACTGTGAGAGGGCACATATCTGGGCATAATTATTGTGAGGGGGCACAGATCTGGGCATAATTACTGTGGGGGGGGAACATATCTGGGCATAACTACTGTGGGGGGAACATATCTGGGCATAACTATTGTGAGGGGGCACATATCTGGGCACAACTACTGTGAGGGGGCACATATCTGGGCATAACTATTGTGACGGGGCACAGATCTGGGCATAATTACTGTGGGGGGGAACATATCTGGGCATAACTACTGTTGGGGGAACATATCTGGGCATAACTATTGTGAGGGGGCACATATCTGGGCATAACTACTGTGAGGGGGCACATATCTGGGCATAACTATTGTGAGGGGGCACAGATCTGGGCATAATTACTGTGGGGGGTAACATATCTGGGCATAACTACTGTGAGGGGGCACATATGGGCATGACTGTGTGCTGGCACAAAGGGTGAATAATTTCTATGTGAGGGCATTAAGGGGGCTGGGTGAGTATAGTTATGCGTTGGGCGGAGTTAGAGGCGTGGCCTGTTATGAAAAAAATAGCTGCGGTGCGCTATGTGCACCTCAAAGATTGTCCCTCTTTGCAATTTTCTAAAGTTGGGAGGTATGACATCATACAGCTGCTTCAGATGTTTCTGTACCCGCCTGGGACATGTACGAAACCGATTCAGGAAGCTGAGATATGATGTGCTGTTTGATGGGGTTCTCATACTGTGGAGCTGCCTTAGCTTGTGATTTTCCTTCTCTCCTTCCATATCTCAGCTCCAGTGGGAAATTGGAAAAAAGTCTATAGATTTTTTTATGTTCTGTATGGAGAAAGGCCTCAACACGTGTTCTCCTGACGATAACGTGGAGACCCAACACGGAATACTTCGTCAGCGTTAATCCGTAATGAAGGGAATTCAATAGCTCCGTCTTGTTCGGGAGATTTCCTAAAGATGTGTAACCGACTAATGGAAAATTCAAGGTGCTAATCAGCTGGTGATCATTAGAGGTTAATGAGGTGTTCCTCCATTCATTACACAAATCAGGCTAATTAGGGGTGATCATTAGGCGCGGTTCTCCGAGCTCCTGACTGTGCAGATCTGTCTCTAGGGTTAGTTCAGACCAGCACTTTGCATCTACAGGTGACAAACTGAAATCTAAAATCAGCGCACCTTTAGAAAAGCCTACTGGCATTGGCCTAGCTGACGATCATGGCTGCATGTGTCTGTAATTCACATACATGGCTCCACAGGGTGTATTTTTGACTCCTCAAAATGACCATAGGGGTCAACAATCCCAAAGTGCAGTATTCCCAGAGATGGAAACTTTTCTCATAGACATAGTTGGCACCACCATAGGAGGTTTAAAGATGGTCAGATGGCTTACCACCTGAAGGCACCAGACCTTGACTCAATGGTGCTTCGTGGGATCTCTCCTGTTCCAGATGGACTATGTAAGTATAGGATCCTTTCCTTTCTTGCCTCTGTGTGATCTGTCTAATACCAGTGCCTATTTTGTACTGCACCCTTTCAGCTCCTGTTGGTTTCTCTTGGGATCATTCACAAGAGGTGATGATGGGCCATAGACTGTAATGAAAAGACCCCTTCATTTTAGCAACTGATAAGGGCACAGAAACCAGATGGCCACCATTTATGGTGGGGGTTAGGTGTAGTGTAGATTTTATTTCCCTGGCTGCAGCATCCGTCACTGATTACAGCACCCTACCCTGGTGGCATTCCTCCCTGTCTTTAGCTACCTTTCCCACTGGCACCCTTCTTTGGTGCACCCATCCCTAACTGTAGCACCCTTGACTGGTATCACCCTTCCTTGACTGTAACTCCCTACCTTTTCTGTAGCACCTTTCCCTGGTGGAACTGTCACGGAAGGTGTACAGCAAACTAGAAGACACAAAAGGAAGATCCGACTGACTGGATCCAAAACTAAGGAACCAAAGGGATAGCCCTGCAACAGACCTGGCTCTCTCCCTAACTGCTCAGCCTATGCAAAATTCTCAATGGTAGAAGATCGCATATCCTCGTACCTCGACTGTATAACCCCTGAACACCCTATAATAGTGAGGGGACACGACCACCGGCTCCCTACACTTGATACGGAGGGAGTCAGGGTCACCTGGATCCAGCAAACAGGAAAATACAAATGAATGAACAAAACTTATCTGTAGAAGACTCAGTAGTAGCATCCAGCATGCATACACTCCAGGAAGTTGTATAAACCGCAAAAGTGAAGCAGTATGGGAAGGGATTTAAAGGGATGCAATCAGTGCAACTACATGACAGCTGAGAGAGGCTAACGAGATGAGAAAATGAAAGCAAAACAAAAGGAACCTCAAGGAGGAGGTTCTGAAGGACGTCTGTCAGAGCTTCTCAGATGTCTGGTGGTGACAGGAACCCTTTCCAGATAATAGCCCTCTTCCCTGACTGTATCTCCCTTCCATGGAGGCACCATTGCCTAAGTGTAGCACCCTTTCCTGGTGACAACCTTCTCTGATAGTAGCAGCACTTTTTTCTGATGGTAGCACCCCTCCACGGTGGCACCTTTTTCTGACGGTGGCATCCTTCCCTAGTGGCAGTGCACCCTTTTTGAATAGTAGCATCCTTCCCTGGTGGCAGTGCACCCTTTTTGAATAGTAGCATCCTTCCCTGGTGGCACCCTTCCCTGACAGTAGTACCTTTTTCCTAGTAGCACCCTTCACAGCTGTAGCACCCTCATCTGATGGCACCCTTTTGGAGAAGAAGGGCCACCTACTAATTTCAGACAGCAAAAAGACTAAAAGCACCTCTGACCCGGACCAGCAATAACAACTCCCTACATGTCCGCACATGACATACAAACTGGAACACGGAATTCACTCATCTTGACATACTGTTCAGCAGTAGTTCTCCAGCTAATGTGACACTACAACTCCCAGCATACCTTGACAGTCTGTGTCAAGGTGAGAGTTGTAGTATCCTAATAACTGAAGAAACAGACAAGGCAGCCTGGAACGTACGTTCCAATGCAAAATTTGTACCAGGGCCTCCAGCTACCATGTGCCATTTATAACACTGGTGTCTTCTTGAGGTCTTCGGGCTCCTACAGACACCAGGGCTGGGGTGTAACTACTACTTCTGGACCCCCTCTAGCTACACCCCATATGGAGAACATGAAAGAGCATGTCTCCTCCTCTGAGTATACAGTGGTATGTAGTATTTTGTTGCTATCCCATTACCTTTCATGTTTCCCTTGTATAACAGCGTGGCTCCCGTCTCCTCTTTCACTGACTTTCCCCTGTGATTGTATATCAAAGTGCGGTGACTCGCTGGAGGACAGCCATTGTTTTGTGCTCTGGGCCCTGGACTGAATAGCAGCTTCTAATAGTATTGGCCTAGGGTGCGAAAAGCTGGAGTAAGGTAAGACTGCAGGAATGCGTTCCTAGAGATACCAATGTGTTCTAGTTTCTGCAGGTGACGCAGAAGAGGAAGCAGGTCAAGAAAAGGTGCGTGAGCAGCCTTCCAAAATCAACATGACTCAGGGGTGACCAAGGTGCAGATATAAGAAGCAAGGAACATAGGAGGAACCTTATTTTTGAGGAGTTGTGTGATTTTAGAGAAATATTTTCACACTTTTGTGGTGGCTTTTGATTGTAGTTTTTATTTTTTTTCTCAGCTGCTATATTACTACTCATTATAGAAGGTAACTGGGGAGATGGTCACAGACCATACTATGCTTTTTTTTTTATAATTAAAAAGATCCACAGCAATTTAGAAAAATAAATAGGGGACCGCAGCTTAAAAAAAAATAATTCTTAAACCGTGCCAGTACAAAAAGATATAAGGCTAGGTTCACACGGGCGTTGCGGGTGACGTGCGGGAAAAGATGCGGGTGCGTTGCAGGAAAATGCGCGATTTTTCCCCGCGAGTGCAAAGCGTTTTAATGCGTTTTGCACGCGCATGAGAAAAATCTGCAATTTTGGTACCCAGACTAGAACCCGGACTTCTTCACAGAAGTTCGGGTTTGGGTTAGATGTTGTGTAGATTTTATTATTTTCCCTTATAACAGGGTTTAAGGTAAAATAATAGCATTCTGAATACAGAATGCATAGTAAAATAGGGATGGAGGGGTTTAAAAATGTTAAATAATTTAACTCACCTCATCCACTTGTTCGCACAGCCCGGCTTCTCTTCTGTCTTCTTCTTTGATGAGCTGGGAGAAAAGGACCTTTGGTGATGTCACTGCGCACATCACATGATCCATCGTCATGGTGATGGACCATGTGATGAGCGCAGTGACGTCACCACAGGTCCTTTTCCTCCTGGGCACCAAAGAAGAAGACAGAAGAGAAGCCGGGCTGCGCGAACAAGTGGATGAGGTGAGTTACATTATTTTTTTATTTTTTTTAACCCCTCCATCCCTATTTTACTAAGCAATCTGTATTAAGAATGCTATTATTTTCCCTTATAACCATGTATAAGGGAAAATAATAATGATCGGGTCCCCATCCCGATCGTCTCCTAGCAACCATGCGTGAAAATCGCACCGCATCCGCATTTGCTTGCGATTTTCACTTCTATGGGGCCTGCGTTGCGTGAAAAACGCCTCAAAATAGAGCATGCTGCGATTTTGACGCAACGCACAAGTGATGCGTGAAAATCACGCTGATGTGCACAGCCCCATAGAAATTAATAGGTCCGGATTCAGTCTGCGGGTGCAATGCGTTCACCCTCACGCATTGCACCCGCGCGGAAATCTCGGCCGTGTGAAAGAGGCCTAACAGCAAAGATGTGTACAAACATGGCAAGATCCACCACACTATCACCTTCTGTGACCTCAACTTTTAGGAGGGATCCTCCACATTGTCACCTTCTGACATCTCAATTTTTAGGGCAGGATCCTCCATACTATTCATCTTCGGTGGCCTCTACTTTTAGGCAGGATCCTCCATACTATCATCTTCTGTGAAGTCTTCTGTAGGCAAGATCTTTCACACTATCACCTTCAGGTTACTTCACCTTTTAGGAGGGATCTTCCACACTATCACCTTCTATGACCTCAACTTTTAGGCAGGGTTCTCCACACTATCATCTTCTGTGTCATCTTTTAGACAGGCTCCTTCACACTATCGCCTTCTGTGACCGCTAATTGTAGCAGTATCCTCCAACACTCTCTACTTCTGGGACATCAAAATTTAGGGGAATCCACTGCATTAACACCTTCTATGACAAACTTTTAGGCAGGATCCTCCACGCTATCACCTTCTGGGATATCAATTGTTAGCGAGATATCGGCCACTCTATCACCTTCCGTTAACCTGAATTTTGGAGGGTGGCCACCATAACTATCACTCTGAGTGACTTCAGCTTTAGAGTGATCCAACCTACTGCTACTAAAATATCACCTTCCATTACCTCAACTTTTAGGGGGAAAACCACCGTACCATTACCCTGCTCGACCCGGCTTAAAGAATTATCATCTTGTTATTAAATCGCTAAACCGTAAGGCCAAGCTGCCTTCTGTCCTGGCTGAATATTGATCTCTAAACCAATCTACAAGTCAATGGTCACACTATTTTGCAGCAAAATTGCCTGGCCCCAATAGAAAATCACTAACAGGGCCTCCAGTTATTACACAAGATTACAGTACTGGTCTCCACATATGGGACAAATAGGTTCATATGGGCCCTCTCAGACTTCAGGTATGATTGCAACCTCTACACCTCTCCGACCTAACAAAGAATAGGAGACAAAGGCCTTCCTTCTGTCCCAGCATGGAAAATTGATGATTTTTTTAAGAAGCGCCGCCAGTAAGAGGTCTTTTTGGATTTTCTGCTTGTTGAATAGATTAATCCATCTTAATGTACCCCACACATTTTTCGCCATTTTCTTTTTTTTATTACTTGTGCTTGAAATATTGGTCTCTACACCATAAGTATATATAATGTTCAATCTGATATAAATACATATTACAATAGTAAAAAAATGTCCTAAGCCCGACTCAGTAAAGCCCCATACAAGTCCACAAGTGGGCAAAATGATTGTAAGTTTACAATTTTAATGCCATTTTACCCCCCAAGGCTTATTTTTAAGAAGGGGGCTGCGGTATCTGGCATACTTGCCCCCGAAGAGGGCCAATGCATCGAAGAACTAAGTAAATGCCCGTTTTCATCATATAAAAGATACCAGTCAAGCCAAAGACATCCAAAAACATCAGTCCCAGCAAAGTTGTGGCCGGTCATCTGGTAAAACTTCATGTTGTTACGGTCGGTAGAACTCCTTAAGGCGTGACAAAAGTATCTTATCAATATCGGGGTGTGGGACGACCCTTGGATTTGCCTAGACATCTTGGCTTGCCACTTCCCTCCGGTTTCTTCAGGCAAGGAAATCCCTTAGTTTTGTTGAAGTAGAAATGTTTATCCGTAATAACCCTCTTTAATCCCAAAAAGTCCTGGACTCGCCCCATCTCCTTGGCAGGGTCACTGACGAGTTTCTCCCCACTGACGAAAAGGAATTTCGAGAGAGGGAAGTATTGGAGCCAGTTCTCTAAGTGCTTAGCATAGATACCTATACGGATGGCACTCCAGGTTGTATCGATTGTCCCCATGCTGGTGTTTTGAAAGCCAATGCTTGGAAGGTGGGTAGGGACGGAGTTTTTGACAGGGTCTGTGTGTAGTCAGAGATGGCCCTTGTCACTGGATTTCGGACCACCACTATGAGCTTTGTGTCCTTGGACATGTTGTAAATTCGTCTCGGCGCTTCTGGGGTTACAAAGTAACTCGGAGTCTTCTCCATCGTGATCTGTCCATCTAAGGTCCGAGGCATCAAATTCCTTAATAAATGAAAAAACAGAAGAGATATAATGTGTTAGCTTTAACTGGACTGATACTTTATGAAATATCAATGAGGATAGTCTGGATGAATTAGAGAAATAGACCCACACATGGTTTACCAGAAGACGAGAAACACACACTTGGTGCTTTAGGGCTTTGTGTAGGGATGTAGGACACTATAATAAGTCTATGATTGGAGTCTCGCAACTGGGACTTCACCCGGTGGGAGAACAATGCCCTTTGGGCAGAAAAAGAAGCCACTTAAAGGATAAGATGAAGTCGAGAAACAGCCACTTGTGTGCATAAGCACTCACTTGTGAGAAGAGTCACTTGACGGCAAGAAGATCAAAAGTGTCCCCTGCTGGGTCACCCTGTGATCTGCTCTTATCTGTGGCAACTTGGCAGTAAGTGCTCAATTTCCCTGCAGTGCCACCATAGGGCAAATTAAGTATTACACAGTGGCTATTCACATCAATGTGTCGCCTGTCTTATACTGGGCAGGACAGGTCCTCCAGAGCTCCTCCACTTCAGCTCAGAGATGAGGATACGGAACAGAGAACATCACCTATTACCTTAAAATTCCCAAATAGGGTGTAGGAACATGGGTTGTCTAAACTGAGCAACCCGTTTTAAGGGGTCTTCTCGATTCCCTAACGGATGACTTTTAAGGATAACTGTTTATTAACCCCTTGAGGACAGGCACCGTACTTATATGTCTTTAATGTTGTATCATTAAAGATGGCGCTCGTTTCACACAGAAGATCAGGGAAGTCATTTTTGGTGGTGATAGGCTGGAGCATGTGCGAGGCTACCAGGCCTATCACAGGTATATTCCAATGTTGGCCTGCAGGTGGCAGCACTGCATTAGAATATACAGAATTTACCATATACCACTGCATTATATCACAGTATTATATGGAAGAAGGGGTGTAAAAAAAAGTTTTATGAAAATCTAAAAATTCTAATCATCCTCCTTCCCCCACAATAAAAATAAACAGTAAAAAAAAAATTAGACCAAACACAGCTCCGTAGATTGGGATTTGGTGAAGCAATTTTAATTTTTTCATTAAAAGACAAGAAAAAACTAATAACTGTGTTCAGTTTTACTGCATAAGGAACACAATAAAAACAAAAAAACAATAAAACTGATATAACTGTTTTTTTTTTCCACCCAATTCCACCCAGTTTGGAACTTTTTTACAGCTTCCCACTACATCGTATGCAACATGGTCTAATGTCAATGGTGACATTAGAAAGTGCAACTTATCCCACAAAAAGCAAGCCCTCATATGTCTATGTGAACGGAAAAATAAAAAAGTTTGACCCGGGGAAGACAGGGAGTAAAAAAAGAAAAAGCAAAAAAAAAACGGAAAATCGCCATGTTTTCAAAGGATTAAGATACTGGACTGTGGATTGCATTTTCTTTTTGTCCAGCTGTATGGGAGGCAGCCAGCGGGACAACAGAAGGAGACCTTGTGTTCCGCCCCTGGAGTTTTACTTTTGAGTTATGAAAGTAAATGAATTTGAAATATGTTAACTAAGTCTGAATTGTCTTTTTTTGGGTCATGATGTTCTCATTTTCTATTCAGTAGTTCCTTAGATCTGTTTACAAGAAAAGTCAAACGCCAACAATATGTCCTCCATTACAATAACAGCAATATGGCCTCCAGAGACATTGTCATTTGACTTTCTAACTTCCCGTTAGAAGAGAATAGTCCAGTTTCTGTCGGACATTTTGTCTACACATCTCACCATGCCTTGTCCTGGTATCACAAAGATAATGTCGCTAGATTACATAAAAACTGAAGTTAAGAGATATATAGAGTCTTCCAGATTGTGAGCAGATTGTTAATAGGTTGGTGGATGAAAGGGCTTCAAGTCCACCTGCATAGGGGCATCACGACCCAAAAAGGTCATGGATAACTTCTTTATTGAAACTTCTAGGGACAGACAACGCGTTTTGGAGTTTATAAGACTCCTTTCTCAAGTCTCAAGAGGTCAATTACTAATTTTTGAGCTAGTAGTTGTTCCCCTGTGGTCCCTGCATTAAGCACTTGAGACCTGAGGAAGGAGTTTTATGAATGCCGAAATGCGTTGTCTATCCATAGAAGTTTCAATAAAGAAGTTATCCATTACCTTTTTTTGCGTTGTGATTTTGCGTAAAGTAATGTCCTTATGCAGGTGGACTTGAAGGTCTTTCATCCACCAACCTATTCTCAATGTCCTGCTCCTCCTGAGGGTTGGCACCCCATACAGTGAGGACCCAGTCACCAACGGCAGCACCGACCAATACAAACAAAAGGCTCTTTATTAGTATTGTGCCTAATGTAGCACAACACAAAAAGGTGACTCAGGCAGTACATATTTACCCTACCAGCACCATTTTTCTTTCTAATTCTTGGCCTTCTTTCATTTGTGAGGAGTATATTGCAAAAATATAGATGCAGGGAATAGGCCCAGGAGAGGCTGCAGACTGTGCCCTGTGCAGCAGCATGTCATGGGCAGTGTGCCAACTCCACCCACTGTAGGAGGATCATGTGAGAAGATTACTTGGCAATAGCTTTATATCATCTACTCAACAGCCTAGCCACATTCTGCCTTATATTATACACTGCTCCAAAAAATAAAGGGAACACTTAAACAACACAATGTAACTCCAAGTCAATCACACTTCTGTGAAATCAAACTGTCCACTTAGGAAGCAACACTGAGTGACAATCAATTTCACATGCTGTTGTGCAAATGGGATAGACAACAGGTGGAAATTATAGGCAATTAGCAAGACACCCCCAATAAAGGAGTGGTTCTGCAGGTGGTGACCACAGACCACTTCTCAGTTCCTATGCTTCCTGGCTGATGTTTTGGTCACTTTTGAATGCTGGCGGTGCCTTTCACTCTAGTGGTAGCATGAGACGGAGTCTACAACCCACACAAGTGGCTCAGGTAGTGCAGCTTATCCAGGATGGCACATCAATGCGAGCTGTGGCAAGAAGTTTTGCTGTGTCTGTCAGCGTAGTCTCCAGAGCATGGAGGCGCTACCAGGAGACAGGCCAGTACATCGGGAGACGTGGAGGAGGCCGTAGGAGGGCAACAACCCAGCAGCAGGACCGCTACCTCCGCCTTTGTGCAAGGAGGAACAGGAGGAGCACTGCCAGAGCCCTGCAAAATGACCTCCAGCAGGCCACAAATGTGCATGCGTCTGCTCAAATGGTCAGAAACAGACTCCATGAGGGTGATATGAGGGCCCGATGTCCACAGGTGGGGGTTGTGCTTACAGCCCAACACAGTGCAGGACGTTTGGCATTTGCCAGAGAACACCAAGATTGGCAAATTCGCCACTGGCGCCCTGTGCTCTTCACAGATGAAAGCAGGTTCACACTGAGCACATGTGACAGACGTGACAGAGTCTGGAGACGCCGTGGAGAACGTTCTGCTGCCTGCAACATCCTCCAGCATGACCGTTTTGGCATTGGGGCAGTATTGGCGTGGGGAGGCATTTCTTTGGAGGGCCGCACAGCCCTCCATGTGCTCGCCAGAGGTAGCCTGACTGCCATTAGGTACCGAGATGAGATCCTCTGACCCCTTGTGAGACCATATGCTGGTACGGTTGGCCCTGGGTTCCTCCTAATGCAAAACAATGCTAGACCTCATGTGGCTGGAGTGTGTCAGCAGTTCCTGCAAGACGAAGGCATTGATGCTATGGACTGGCCCGCCCGTTCCCCAGACCTGAATCCAATTGAGCACATCTGGGACATTTTGAGCAGTGTATTATTCAGCAGTGATATCAGACATCATGGTGAGAATTTCTATGGAGAAACTATGGATAATCCCCTTTATACTGGGCTCCTGTACTGTCCAAACTGTTAAAAAAAAATGTCTATACAACACCGGTCATATTCAGTGGAAAGGTCCATGTGATCACAAATACTGTTCAGAATTTTCTGAACGTTTTGCTACTTGCAGAAAAATATATTTTTTTAAAATATGAACCCAGAATAATTTACAATGCCCCTGTGCACCTCAGTGAATATCCAATGATGTCTGGTCAAGGTCAGTTCAGGGAAGATTCAGCTGCAGAATACTGAAGAAGAGTCATATTTTGTATTTATAAAAATGATTAAACTAAACTGCTGTATTTTCACTTCTCTGTCACTCTGGGGAGAAGGAAAGAGGCCGAGACTGAGTGCAGCCAGATAGAATATCTGTGGAAATAATAACCTGCCCTGGGATTTCCTGCTGCAATAACGCAGGGTACAAAGCATTTCAATTGTTACTTTCCGTACTGTTCCTCCAATAAACCTCAGAACTGTAGTCATCTAATACTGACCCTGTCAAGCCAGGATGATTATGTCTGCATATTATTTCCAAAAGCTTATTCACCCCATCACTTAAGATAAAACAACACGTGCAGTACACAAGGATTATAGTAGTTATAGTAGTTTACTTAGTCAGTAAACCTATAAGGACTGCTCCTATGTACAGGGATATAACTACTATAATACTGCCTCCTATAAACAAGAATATAACTACTATAATACTGCTCCTATGTACAAGAATATAACTACTATAATACTGCCTCCTATGTACAAGTATATAACTACTATAATACTGCCTCCTATGTACAAGAATATAACTATTATAATACTGCTCCTATGTACAAGAATATAACTACTATAATACTGCTCCTATGTACAAGAATATAACTACTATAATACTGCTCCTATGTACAAGAATATAACTACTATAATACTGCTCCTATGTACAAGACTATAACTACTATAATACTGCTCCTATGTACAAGACTATAACTACTATAATACTGCTCCTATGTACAAGAATATAACTACTATAATACTGCCTCCTATGTACAAGAATATAACTACTATAATACTGCTCCTATGTACAAGAATATAACTACTATAATACTTCTATGTACAAGAATATAACTACTATAATACTGCCTCCTATAAACAAGAATATAACTATTATAATACTGCTCCTATGTACAAGAATATAACTACTATAATGCTGCTCCTATGTACAAGAATATAACTACTATAATACTGCTCCTGTGTACAAGAATATAACTGCTATAATACTGCTCCTATGTACAAGAATATAACTACTATAATACTGCTCCTATGTACAAGAATATAACTACTATAATACTGCCTCCTATAAACAAGAATATAACTACTATAATACTGCTCCTATGTATAAGAATATAACTACTATAATACTGCTCCTGTGTACAAGAATATAACTGCTATAATACTGCTCCTATGTACAAGAATATAACTACTATAATACTGCCTCCTATGTACAAGAATATAACTACTATAATACTGCTCCTATGTACAAGAATATAACTACTATAATACTGCCTCCTATAAACAAGAATATAACTACTATAATACTGCTCCTATGTACAAGAATATAACTACTATAATACTGCCTCCTATGTACAAGAATATAACTACTATAATACTGCTCCTATGTACAAGAATATAACTACTATAATACTGCTCCTATGTACAAGAATATAACTACTATAATACTGCTCCTATGTACAAGAATATAACTACTATAATACTGTCTCCTATGTACAAGAATATAACTACTATAATACTGCTCCTATGAACAAGAATATAACTACTATAATACTGCTCCTATCTACAAGAATATAACTACTATAATACTGCTCCTATGTACAAGAATATAACTACTATAATACTGCCTCCTACAAACAAGAATATAACTACTATAATACTGCTCCTATGTACAAGAATATAACTACTATAATACTGCCTCCTATGTACAAGAATATAGCTACTATAATACTGCTCCTATGTACAAGAATATAACTACTATAATACTGCTCCTATGTACAAGACTATAACTACTATAATACTGCTCCTATGTACAAGACTATAACTACTATAATACTGCTCCTATGTACAAGAATATAACTACTATAATACTGCCTCCTATGTACAAGAATATAACTACTATAATACTGCTCCTATGTACAAGAATATAACTACTATAATACTTATATGTACAAGAATATAACTACTATAATACTGCCTCCTATAAACAAGAATATAACTATTATAATACTGCTCCTATGTACAAGAATATAACTACTATAATGCTGCTCCTATGTACAAGAATATAACTACTATAATACTGCTCCTGTGTACAAGAATATAACTGCTATAATACTGCTCCTATGTACAAGAATATAACTACTATAATACTGCTCCTATGTACAAGAATATAACTACTATAATACTGCCTCCTATAAACAAGAATATAACTACTATAATACTGCTCCTATGTATAAGAATATAACTACTATAATACTGCTCCTGTGTACAAGAATATAACTGCTATAATACTGCTCCTATGTACAAGAATATAACTACTATAATACTGCTCCTATGTACAAGAATATAACTACTATAATACTGCCTCCTATAAACAAGAATATAACTACTATAATACTGCTCCTATGTACAAGAATATAACTACTATAATACTGCCTCCTATGTACAAGAATATAACTACTATAATACTGCTCCTATGTACAAGAATATAACTACTATAATACTGCTCCTATGTACAAGAATATAACTACTATAATACTGCTCCTATGTACAAGAATATAACTACTATAATACTGTCTCCTATGTACAAGAATATAACTACTATAATACTGCTCCTATGAACAAGAATATAACTACTATAATACTGCTCCTATGTACAAGAATATAACTACTATAATACTGCCTCCTATGTACAAGAATATAACTACTATAATACTGCTCCTATGTACAAGAATATAACTACTATAATACTGCCTCCTATGTACAAGAATATAACTACTATAATACTGCTCCTATGAACAAGAATATAACTACTATAATACTGCTCCTATCTACAAGAATATAACTACTATAATACTGCTCCTATGTACAAGAATATAACTACTATAATACTGCCTCCTATAAACAAGAATATAACTACTATAATACTGCTCCTATGTACAAGAATATAACTACTATAATACTGCCCCTATGTACAAGAATATAACTACTATAATACTGCCTCACGTGTACAAGAATATAACTACTATAATACTGCTCCTATATACAAGAATATAACTACTATAATACTGCCTCCTATATACAAGAATATAACTACTATAATACTGCCTCCTATATACAAGAATATACATAACTGCTATAATACTGCTCCTTATTCCCTGTCATTTCTTGCACATTATGCGGTATAATTAGTAATCCTTCTATTTCGCCTCTGCTCTCTCCGGACACTAGGTGCCTCTTGCGTTGCTTTCTGTACATTCTCAGTCAGTAAATCTAGAGGAAGTTTTCCGTGACCTTAGAGGACTCGGTTCTGGAAGGCTGCGCCCGGGCTGCAGGTATCTGCTGCACAACCTGGAGAAGCGCTGACATTAAACCATACAGGAATCCTCTGACTGCTGCTTCCCGCGGAGCCTTCAGCTATCGGACTGATGGATCCACATACAAGCTGTAGCGTCATGCCGAGCTCCTGTCTATTTCATAAAATTATCCCAATGTCCCATTTTTTTAAACCCTTTCACTAACTTTTCAGTCTCTCCATTTGGAATTCTTTAGCTTCTTATAGGCGGCCATAGATATGACATTTTTCTTGGTGGACCCTGTTGATCTCAGCAGGATCCAACAACAACCTCATGTCTACAGGGAAAAGGCATCTGTCCTCCAGTGAGGCTCTACTTAAAGTGGGCCCCAAATCAAAATCTGTAACAGGGCCCACAGCAATCACATCATTTACAATACAGCTATGATCTTCTGTACCAGGAGGACCTTGGGGCCACATCAGGTTCTAGGGTCCAGCTGCTGCCTCAGCATCCACTTTAGCTCTGCCCCTGGCTGCTCTCTATCATCCAATAAGGAAAATACATAAACTGTATGTCTAATCTGTGATTTTGAGTCTTTTTTCGAACTTCCGGCTATATGTTCTCTCTCCATACCTGCCGAATGTACGGCCTCTTCCTGAGGTGGTGTCAGAACAGTGCTGTGTGCTGTGAGCCAATCAGATGACTCTCTACTTCAGTCCCCTCTCACAGCAAGAACTCTCAGAGAGAGAAAGAGAGAACCTGCAGCTGCATCCCCCTCCTTCACAGTCTTTTATACACTCTTTGACAATAGTAGTATTTCATGCTCCACTGTGGTATCTGGTTCTGCTGGGGCAGTATTTTGTGCTGCACTGTGGTATCTGGATCTGCTGGGGCGGTATTTTGTGCCGCACTGTGGTATCTGGTTCTGCTGGGGCGGTATTTTGTGCTGCACTGTGGTATCTGGTTCTGCTGGGGCGGTATTTTGTGCTGCACTGTGGTATCTGGTTCTTCTGGGGCGGTATTTTGTGCTGCACTGTGGTATCTGGTTGTGCTGGGGCAGTATCTGGTTCTGATGGGGCGGTATTTTGTGCTGCACTGTGGTATCTGGTTCTTCTGGGGCGGTATTTTGTGCTGCCCTGTGGTGTCTGGTTCTGCTGGGGCGGTATTTTGTACTGCCCTGTGGTATCTGGTTCTGCTGGGGCGGTATTTTGTGCTGCACTGTGGTATCTGGTTCTGCTGAGGCAGTATTTTGTGCTGCACTGTGGTGTTTGGTTCTGCTGGGGCAGTATTTTGTGCTGCACTGTGGTATCTGGTTCTGCTGGGGCAGTATTTTGTGCTGCACTGTGGTGTCTGGTTCTGCTGGGGCAGTATTTTGTGCTGCACTGTGGTGTCTGGTTCTGTTGGGGCGGTATTTTGTGCATTGTGATATCTGGAGTGTATACAAGAGTGTCTATTCCTCTGGAGGACTTGTCCTGTCCTGCATTACACCCATCGATGTGAATGGACATTGTGTAATGCTTCCTTTCTTCTTTGGTGGCACTGCAGGGACATTAAACACTTACTGCCAGGTTTCCATAGATCGCAGTCGATCGCCGGGTGTCACATCATGGGGACATTTTCTGATCACCTTATTTTCAAGGGACCCTTCTAACAAGTAGGGGGTGTGCAAAGCGAAGCATATCTCCTCCAGCATCTACTAGAAATATATGGACATCTGGCCATGAATAAGGTTTTGTTCATATAGGATTCATTTTACCATAAGATTCAGATCAAAGGATGGCGTGCGTGTAATCGCCCGGTTTATAGACGTCTTCCTGGGCGCTCGTACGCATCTGCTGCGTTTAGCCGGGGCCTTTCATGTTTAATAGCAGCCATTATAGTCTGTAAAGTAAAGTTTAGGGGCTTTGTACATTGTTAGACAGCATCTGCAGAGCTCGTTCATGGGCAGTAACCAGACAGAACACGGGGGTTCGAAGGTCCATAAAATATACCGTCCTCTAACTAAAGTCATGCCAACCTCAGCAAACCCATGATACAACCATTTTCTATTTGGTAACACTATCAGTTGTCTGCATTAAAGGGGCAGCAGCGTACCAGGACTACGCAGACTCTAATTGCCTTCATGATACAATTCTGTTTACCTGCAGTCGCCACTAGGGGGAGCTCACGGCATACAGGTTTATACAGCTCCAATTGACAAGTTGTATTTTATAAATCCAAATGCATGAGCTCCCCCTAGTGGTGATTGCAGGCACACCAGTTTATTGGGGGCTGGCAGGAGAGACAATGTCCATCCTGCCTGGAACTTGAAGGTTGATTCCCCCTAAGAACCTAAGCGAGAGGGCGATATTTTCTGCTCCCTACCTGAATTACTGCCCATGTCGTACTGACAGATACAAAGCCCAATGTTAAATACGGTTATAAGAACCACCTGCAAAAATAACACGGGACCAATCGCGGCCTCGGTGCTGGCGGAGGCAGGTATCCATGTTTTTCCTGTCTCCAATGTTCCACAAAGGTCCATTGATGCCCGGGGACAGCCCGCTGGCGCTCTGCTGGGTCTCCTCAGTGCTGCGAGAAGCACCAGGGTCGGGATTAAACACACTTTTCCTATTATTCTCCGACTTTTCCAAGTTTCCTCTTTATTGGTAACTTAATCCATACAGAATTCTCATCGGTGCCAACGAGGCAGAAGTCGAAATCGGATCCAAATAGACAGAAAAAAAAACACATGGACCAAAAATAGGAGGGCTGTAAAAGTTATACGAGGAGTGCTGCAGAAATTCCGGACATGCCGGGATCTAAAAAGCTGTTAATTCAGCTAAAACTAAACGTATAAAAATTACAAATATCTATGTGTAGATATTATATAGATATTATATAGATAGTGATAGATAGATAGATAGATAGATAGATAGATAGATAGATAGATAGATAGATAGATAGATAGATAGATATATGATAGATGATAGATAGATATGAGATAGATAGATAGATAGATAGATAGATAGATAGATAGATATATGATAGATGATAGATAGATATGAGATAGATAGATAGATAGATAGATAATAGATAGATAGATAGATAGATAGATAGATAGGAGATAGATGATAGATAATAGATAGATATGAGATGGATAGATGATAGATAATAGATAGATAGATAGATAGATAGATAGATAGATAGATAGATAGATAGATAGATAGATAGATAGGTAGATAGATAGATATGAGATGGATAGATGATAGATAATAGATAGATAGATATGAGATAGATAGATAGATAGATAGATAGATAGATAGATAGATAGATAGGTAGATAGATAGATATGAGATAGATAGAGAGATAGATAGATATGAGATAGATAGATAGATAGATAGATAGATAGATAGATAGATAATAGATAGATAGATAATAGATAGATAGATATGAGATAGATAGATAGATAGATAGATAGATAGATAGATAGATAGATAGATAGATAGATAGATATGAGATAGATAGAGAGATAGATAGATATGAGATAGATAGATAGATAGATAGATAGATAGATAGATAGATAATAGATAGATAGATAGGTAGATAGATAGATATGAGATGGATAGATGATAGATAATAGATAGATAGATATGAGATAGATAGATAGATAGATAGATAGATAGGTAGATAGATAGATATGAGATAGATAGAGAGATAGATAGATATGAGATAGATAGATAGATAGATAGATAGATAGATAGATAATAGATAGATAATAGATAGATAGATAATAGATAGATAGATAGATAATAGATAGATAGTAAAACATCCACATTTACCGCCTAATTTCTCGTTAGCTCCCCTGACCCGTCAGTTGTAGTAAATACTTGCATTTCTCATGACATAATAATTCTGAAATCTGCATTCCGACATTCCTCTGTTATTCCTCCCTGAAATGTATGACTAAGCTGACAACTGGAAGTTCTGTGGGGTATCCGTGCTGATAATGACAAAGAGTTTAAGCCAACCCTATTGACAAGAGGAATGGTAACATCCAGTTGTCAATAAATGCATAGATTTCCAGGAGGAATAACAAAGTAACAGCACAAACTATTTGGCCTCTCACATGAGTGTGACGTATTAGCTCCGGGTGCGTTCAGTGAAACTCGCACCATTTTGCAAACAAGTTCAGTCAGTTTTGTCTGCGATTGCGTTCAGCTGTTCAGTTTTTTCCGCGCGGGTGAAATGCGTTTTGATGCGTTTTTCACGCGCGTGATAAAAAAACTGAAGGTTTACAAATAACATCTCTTAGCAACCATCAGTGAAAAACGCATCGCACCCGCGCTTCCGGATGCAATGCGCTTTTCACTGAAGCCCCATTCACTTCTATAGGGCCGGGGCTGCGTGAAAAACACAGAATATAGAACACGCTGCGATTCTTCCGCAACGCAGAACTGATGCGTGAAAAAAAATGTACACAGACCTATTGAAATGAATGGGTCAGGATTCAGTGCGGGTGCTATGCGTTCATGTCACGCATTGCACCCGCGCGGAAAACCCGCTCGTGTGAAAGGGGCCTTTCAGTTACAACTTCCAGGGCAAACTATAACCACTCCCGGACCACCATTTCCCTCCTCCCTCCTCCTAGAAATGTATAAATATATTGACAACAGGGCGTTACCATCTCCCCCTTATCAAAGGCGTGTGTCAATCCACAGCCAGAACTGATTGGACAGTGTCAGAGTATGCAGGGACCCACCCCAACTGGTAACGCCTAGTTTATTTTTACATTTCCAGGAGGAATAACAGAGGAATGGCACAGAGTTCTAAGCAGAGATGCTCCAATTATGGAGAATAGAGTTATTTGTTAAAACGGACATGTCTGGAGGGAGGACGGGTCTTCTGTAACATAGCAGACAAATTTGAAAAATTTCGTAATAAATTATTCTATTGTATTAGTACTTTTTTTTTATCCTGGGGGGGGAAGAATTAATGAGTGATACATTGTATCATATTAATTTTGCGACGATTGACGGCCGCGCGTTTCCTCAGCATTCCATCTGCCAATCATCCATTCTCCCCGCTCCGCACTCAGCGTGCGCTGTTATTTTTGGGGTGAAAGGGCGATCCCCCTCACTCGACACTCAGCAATTGTTCATGGGACGCCGGGGCGTGACCGCACACTGCGCCATAACGAGAGAATTAACCTCCGGCAGGTCGTCCAAGGCGCTGCCAACCGCCAAGACGCAGCAGCTACTGACAGCCCATTAGCCGCGCAAAGCCTGGCTGCGGCCAGTCGCGTCAGCCCCTTAATGGGGAGGGGGGGGGGGCTTCTGTGAAAGGACGGCTCCTGCCAGATCCCATCTCGCTCCCGGAGAGAGGTGGGAAAATGCATCTGTTACACATCTCCTTCCTCCGTCTCTGTCTTCCATACAAAACCACGAAGAACGCCCGACCCAAAAAAAAAGAAAAAATTTTCGGCCTGAAAACAGGAACTCTCTTAAAATTTTAATTACTCCAATGTATTATTTCTATGTGTTTTTATGAATTCCTACCACGTTAAACGCGTCGGGTTTTGTGCAACTTTTTAATAAATAAATAACTTTAAAATAAATAAATAAAAAATAAATAAATAAAAAATATAAATTTTCATTTAGAGCCAAATTCAAAGCCGGCGTCTCACGTTCCCCTCTGCAGAGGGCGGATTATAATTGGCTTTAAGATGCATATGCTAATGACCTGCCTTAATGAGGAAATGATCCGTCTGGAATAAAACCGCCTCCCGCTGACTTTAAGGCATTATAATTAGCGACAAGGGGGGAGGGGGGTGGGGGGAATCATTTTCCTAACATCTCCCCCTTTGCCCCCGTCTCCTAATTACCTCTCCAGATCAGAGGTCGACTGGTGCCAGGTAAATCGGAAACACTTCAACTGGTTTTTCAGAGCGGAGCACAGGCTGGCGGTTTATTCTTCACTATGGGGCTATAAAGTCGGGCGTCCCGCTCGAAAGGATTTGGGGCGACGTGCTAGAGACACGTAGAAAGGTGGGGTGAGAGAAGCAAGATTTTCGGTCTATGGTTGGAAAAGCCCAAAAAAAAAAGCCCCCGTAGATCTATGCAAGAAAGAGCACTAGGAGGGAATCTTCTGGCAACAGCGCCACTCTTCTCCATAGGCTGTCTTTGGTATTGCAGAAATTAAACTTCTGCTCGGTTTGGTAGTCTTGGCCCCTTTAATCAGTCTCAAAACGCCCTTACTATTCAAATATAAATGTATTTATCCTGTGAGGTAATGGGGGAAATAAAATTCCAACATTTTTAATTGTTTTTTAAGTATTAAAACACAAGAAAAACTATAAAATGAATGGGTCCGCATCCTATCCACAAAAAAAACAGAACGGACACAGAAACAAACAACGTTCGTGTGCATGTAGCCTAAGTCCTTGTTCACACTTTAGTTATTTGATCAGTTATTTCCATCAGTTATTGTGAGCCAAAACCAGGTATGGGTCAAAAACATGGAACAGGTGCAAGTCTTTCTATTACACCATATCTCTGAGTAGGCTTTACTACTGGTTTTGGCTCACAATAACTGATGGAAATAACTAACCAAAAAACTGATGTGTGAACTGGGCCTAATACTGTGGTCTGTCAGTAAAAGTACTGCACCCTGTCAACCAGGTACTGCACCCTGTCATCCAGGTACTGCACCCTGTCAGTAAGGTACTGCATCGTCATCCAGGTACTGCGGCCTGTCATCCAGGTACTGCACCCTGTCAGTAAGGTACTGCATCGTCATCCAGGTACTGTGCCCTGTCATCCAGGTACTGCGGCCTGTCATCCAGGTACTGCATCCTGTCAGTAAGGTACTTCACCGTCATCCAGGTACTGCGGCCTGTCATCCAGGTACTGCGGCCTGTCATCCAGGTACTGCGGCCTGTCATCCAGGTACTGCGGCCTTTCATCCAGGTACTGCACCCTGTCATCCAGGTACTGCACCCTGTCATCCAGGTACGGCACCATCATCCAGGTACTGCACCATCATCCAGGTAAAGCACCATCATCCAGGTACAGCGCCCTGTCATCCAGGTACTGCACCCTGTCATCCAGGTACTGTGCCCTGTCATCCAGGTACGTCACCATCATCCAGTTACTGCGGCCTGTCATCCAGTTACTGCGCCCTGTCATTCAGGTACTGCGCCCTGTCATCCAGGTACTGCGCCCTGTCATCCAGGTACTGCGCCCTGTCATCCAGTTACTGTGCCCTGTCATCCAGTTACTGCGCCCTGTCATCCAGTTACTGCGCCCTGTCATCCAGGTACTGCACCCTGTCATCCAGTTACTGCGCCCTGTCATCCAGGTACGACACCATCATCCAGGTACTGCGTCCTGTCATCCAGGTACTGCGCCCTGTCATCCAGGTACTGCGCCCTGTCATCCAGGTACTGCACCCTGTCATCCAGGTACTGCGCCCTGTCATCCAGTTACTGCGCCCTGTCATCCAGTTACTGCGCCCTGTCATCCAGGTACGGCACCATCATCCAGGTACTGCACCGTCATCCAGGTACTGCACCCTGTCATCCAGGTAAAGCACCATCATCCAGATACTGCGCCCTGTCATCCAGGTACAGCACCATCATCCAGGTACTGCGCCTTGTCATCCAGGTACTGCACCGTCATCCAGGTACTGCGCCCTGACAGCCAGGTAATGTGGCCTGTGATCCAGGTACTGCGGCCTGTCATCCAGGTACTGCGGCCTGTCATCCAGGTACTGCGGCCTTTCATCCAGGTACTGCACCCTGTCATCCAGGTACTGCACCCTGTCATCCAGGTACGGCACCATCATCCAGGTACTGCACCATCATCCAGGTAAAGCACCATCATCCAGGTACAGCGCCCTGTCATCCAGGTACTGCACCCTGTCATCCAGGTACTGTGCCCTGTCATCCAGGTACGTCACCATCATCCAGTTACTGCGGCCTGTCATCCAGTTACTGCGCCCTGTCATTCAGGTACTGCGCCCTGTCATCCAGGTACTGCGCCCTGTCATCCAGGTACTGCGCCCTGTCATCCAGTTACTGCGCCCTGTCATCCAGTTACTGCGCCCTGTCATCCAGGTACTGCACCCTGTCATCCAGTTACTGCGCCCTGTCATCCAGGTACGACACCATCATCCAGGTACTGCGGCCTGTCATCCAGGTACTGCGCCCTGTCATCCAGGTACTGCGCCCTGTCATCCAGGTACTGCACCCTGTCATCCAGGTACTGCGCCCTGTCATCCAGTTACTGCGCCCTGTCATCCAGTTACTGCGCCCTGTCATCCAGGTACTGCACCGTCATCCAGGTACTGCACCCTGTCATCCAGGTAAAGCACCATCATCCAGATACTGCGCCCTGTCATCCAGGTACAGCACCATCATCCAGGTACTGCGCCTTGTCATCCAGGTACTACACCGTCATCCAGGTACTGCGCCCTGACAGCCAGGTAATGTGGCCTGTGATCCAGGTACTGTGCCCTGTCATCCAGGTACTGCGATCTGTCATCCAGGTACTGCGCCCTGACAGCCAGGTACTGTGGCCTGTGATCCGGGTATTGTGCCCTGTCAGTAAGGTACTGCGGTCTGTCAGTAAGGTACTGCGGCCTGTCAGTAAGGTATTGTGCCCTGTCAGTAAGGTATTGTGCCCTGTCAGTAAGGTATTGTGCCCTGTCAGTAAAGTACTGCGGCCTGTCAGTAAGGTACTGCGGCCTGTCAGTAAGGTACTGCGGTCTGTCAGTAAGGTACTGCGGCCTGTCAGTAAGGTATTGTGCCCTGTCAGTAAGGTATTGTGCCCTGTCAGTAAGGTATTGTGCCCTGTCAGTAAAGTACTGCGGCCTGTCAGTAAGGTACTGCGGCCTGTCAGTAAGGTACTGTGGCCTGTCAGTAAGGTACTGTGGCCTGTCAGTAAGGTATTGTGCCCTGTCAGTAAGGTATTGTGCCCTGTCAGTAAGGTATTGTGGCCTGTCAGTAAGGTACTGCGGCCTGTCAGTAAGGTATTGTGCCCTGTCAGTAAGGTACTGCGGCCTGTCAGTAAGGTATTGTGCCCTGTCAGTAAGGTATTGCGCCCTGTCAGTAAGGTATTGTGCCCTGTCAGTAAGGTACTGTGGCCTGTCAGTAAGGTATTGTGCCCTGTCAGTAAGGTACTGCGGCCTGTCAGTAAGGTATTGTGCCCTGTCAGTAAGGTACTGCGGCCTGTCAGTAAGGTATTGCGCCCTGTCAGTAAGGTATTGTGCCCTGTCAGTAAGGTATTGTGCCCTGTCAGTAAGGTATTGCACCCTGTCAGTAAGGCACTGCTTCCCGCCCTTCACAGGAGACCTAGAGTTTGAAATCATCAGCAGCGAACAGAAAAGCTAATTACCCTGGATACTGAGACTGCGCCGTATGTTACTTCTATGAAAAAATCCTCGAAAGGGGGGGGGGGGTTTGTTTCATTAAAATATGATTTTTAAGTAGATCATGTGAAATATGTATTTCATTAAGGGCGACCTCATTCGCCTGCGTAGCCGTATGTCCGCCATCACTGGAAGGTGTATTATGGGATGTATATTAACTTTATATCATTTCGGAAACTTTAGATTTAATCAGGTTTTATCAACAAATGATGTTTATAGAGAGTGCGAGCCGGAGTGGGGTACAGAGGGGATATGTGGGGGGGGGGGGGGTCTGATATTAGGGACCCCCTCTGTGCCCCCCCCCCCCCCCGGGTTAGGGCCTGGACAAGGTAATGATGGAAATGACAAATGTATAGCAATGTATAATCGTAGATTGTGAGATAAGCAGTGCTATATGGGCGCCGCTCATCTGCTATGCCAACTTCATAACCTATGGCCATCCACATATAATGGCGAGAACAGAGAAGGGGCGCAGTATGGAGGGGCGAGGAGCGGAGAAGAATTACCCTGACAATAGCGGGGGCGTGCCACTCCAATAGATACTGGAGCTCCCCCGTAATAACGCCCAAATTACCACCCCTCCCATCGCCAGGTGTGAACAGTCCCTAAATGATCGTATTATCACCTATGACTACGATTTTATATATATATTGATAAGCCGCCCCATTTCACAAGCCACCCCCTATCCGCCACCATAACAATGGCTTTGTGTCGCCTAATTCTTTTCAACAAAAAAAAGCCCATTTTCTGAGAATGAGCTCGTCTGATTAGGTGCGAGAATTAGAGGAGCTGCTCATTTCCAAAATGTTGATTATGACCCTCTGGGACGGCATCCAGGGTGTTTTACAGCCTCAATCCAAATTAATTCTCTAATCACCCCCGATCCATCTTCCGTAAGACGCCAGTAAAATCACCGGGAGCTTCTCTGTAAATACAGGTCCCCTCCGCTCAGCATGCTGACAGCCTCCATGATTCCTGCCTCTCCCTCAATCAGCACATGTGATGAGAACGCCATCATAGATCCCCCGGGAAATAAATAATATATATTCCGTCCTGACACAGACTGATCCCCTCCACAGCGGCAGAAGTGCATCTAAAAGCTTCAAAATCATCTAAAAGAATAACAATAAAACCAGGCGAAGATGCAGCAGCTTCACGTCTTACAAAGCAAGCAGAGTTACTATGTTATCTGGGTGGCAGGCAGAAGGGTGGAGAGTATTAGAGGGGTTCTCCAGGCTTTTACTATCGATGGTGTTCTCAGGATAGGTCATCAATATCAGATCGGAGGGGGTCCGACACATCCTCATACCTCGTCCACATTTCCGTGTCAGTGACGTCCATGAAAAAAAGTGTACGTGTTTTATCCGTGAAGATTCTGTGGTTGGTCCATGTGTCCGTTTTTACCATCCGTGTATCATCCGTAATTCACTGACGTTGCTCAGCTGAAAAGTAGTTTCCAAAGCATCTCCTATCAGCCTTCGGTGAAAAACAGACGCTCCACAGATGCCGTCCGCGGCGTGTCCGTGATTTCTATGGGCGTGCTTGGTCCGCATCACGGACCACAGTAGTGCATGTCTCCGCGATTGTTTTTACTCATCCATGGTCAGTAAAAAAAATACTGAAATGTGAACACACATTTAAATCAATGAGTATGTGTGCTGTCCGTGGAAAATGCGGACAACACACATCAGTGAAAAAACGGAAATGCGAACGAGGCCTCATACAGTGAAGGAGATCGCTGCAAAGGATAAGGGTGTCCTATGACAAAGATTTCTCATTGCATGTTCTGATAGAGATAGATAGATAGATATGAGATAGATAGATAGATAATAGATAGATAATAGATAGATAGATAGATAGATAGATAGATAGATAGATAGATATGAGATAGATAATAGATAGATAGATAGATATTAGATAGATATGAGATAGATAGATGGATAGATAGATAATAGATGATAGATAGATAGATAGATAGATAGATAGATAGATAGATAGATAGATAGATAGATAGATAGATATGAGATAGATAGGATAGGTGTAATACTTAATTTATCCTGTGGTGGCGCTGCAGTGGAATTGACCACTTTCTGGCAGGATCCCCACAGATTACAGCTGATCACTGGGGATCGCGGCAGTAGGACGTCCTGTGATTTCCGTATAGTCAGAGAACATTTAAACAAAATCTAATTGTCCTGAATAGAGAGACCCTGGATGTCTGCAGCTGATACTTCTGGTAATTTGGGGGGCTCCAGCCCTCACATAGCGAGCAGTATAATCACTATTGACTTGGCGTGTCAGCCATGAGCAGAGCCTGGGATTATTGCACACATTCCCCGGCCTCCAGATGTTATATAAAGAATATCATGTGTCTCCAGGCTCAGGAATTAAATCCAAGCATCGCCCTGGAGAAAGGAAGGCTTCTGCTGCGGCAAATAATCCAGAGCCGCGCACAAGATAAGGTTTCCTAGTATATTCCTTGTAAGAAAGAGCTGCGAGTTTCTACACAAAACCGGCGCAGGATCTGCCCATGGCAAACTACATTCCAGTATCCAACCTCACATACCCCAAATACTAGGAAAACACTGGATAACAGATAGATAGATAGATAGATAGATAGATAGATAGATAGATAGATAGATAGATAATAGATCGATAGATATGAGATAGATAGATATGAGATAGATAGATAGATAGATAGATAGATAGATAGATATGAGATAGATAATAGATAGGAGATAGATATGAGAGAGAGATAATGAGATAGGTGTAATACTTCATTTCTCCAGTGGTGGCGCTGCTTGGAGGATCCCCACAGATTACATCTGATAGTTGGGGCATAGATGTTCCACGTGGAAGGCTCCTGACTGTTCTGCGATATGTTCTGAGACATGATCAGAGAGATATTATGGACATTGACTGGACCCATAAACATCAGCATACAAATCATACCCCCTACACCATAGGCCTACATAGGAACTGTAGACAGAAAACGGTAGAAGAACACCTTACATTACACCAGATTATTATAATAAATTTGCACCATAAAACTTAAAAATCCTACAAATCCAATTCACACAATGCGGCCAAAAAAAACTGCCACCAGGGGGAGCTCACTGCATACAGATTTCTATAGCTTCAATACTCCTCCACTACAAAGGTGTCTTCAAGGAGCTCTTTAGCTCCATCTCTATGGACAGGGAATTTGAAGATATGACCACCCGTGTGCTCTCATATATTTTTGGGTCTGAAATACATCAACATGGATGGAGTGGGGAGGTACAGTAGGGGCCCCTAGTAGTCTAGGGTTGTGTGCATGAAACCTACAAATGTGTCTCACAAAACAATACAGGATACATTGTAACAATACTGAGGACATTGTAACAATACTGCACGCACTGTAACTATCCTGAAGACACTGTAACAATACTGAAGATGTTATAACAATACTCAAGGCACTGTAACAATACTGAAGATGTTATAACAATACTGAAGACACTGTAACAATGCTGAACAATACTGAAAACACTAACAGTACAGGATACATTGTAACAATACTGAGGACACTGTAACAATACTGAGGACACTGTAACAATACTGAGGACACTGTAACAATACTGAGGACACTGTAACAGTACAGGATACATTGTAACAATACTGAATACATTTGAGCTCGGGTTCTTTGCGGTCTCGCCTTTGTCTTTGATTTTCTTACAAGACGTCTTTCAGCGCCATTTATGTTGAATGCTGCAAGGCGCGACAAATCAAACCCATATGCCTCAATATCAGAGCAGACACAATCCGGGCCGTGCCGAGGGGGAGAACACTGGACGCTTTGAAGTTCCGTCGTGGGTTAAACGTCCCATCAAAAACGTTTTGCATCTTTAAAGGGTTACTCTAACCTCAACCTGAGGTGACAACGAGCCCAACCAGCAGCCCAATCCTCGCTGAACTACACAACCCCCAGCCTGTCAGCGGAGGACAATAGCTTACATTCAGCGGCACAGCAGGGACGTTTTAGGTTTACCGTCCCTTTAAGAGCTACGATATTCATTGCTCAGTGCGCAGACGTTCTCAATAATTCATCGTTCCTGTAATTTCTGTATCTTCTCTCCTTCCTGATCTATTTTCCGGATTACAGAATGCGTACCTCGAAGAGGCGCCGGCAGCAAGCGCACGGCTCCTGGCAGTAAGATAACGGCGCCCTATATCTAATAATATCTGAACTGGCCCAGTAAATTATCCCAATATTATGTTTCAACAGCTGCACAGAGTATTTAAGCGCACTCTATAGTCATCAGGATCATACCCATTCACTTTGGATGGGGTCTCCAATATAACTAGATTAGGTTCAGTTCTCACCATCTGGGAAAGCTGGGTGATGACTGCATGATACCCTCCACAAAAAGGGTAACCCAACTTTCCCAAACTGCTAAATAGCTGTGCTATAGGAAAGCTGGGTGATAGCCAATAAGGCCGCCATCGTCACCCAGCTTCTCTAGGGTCCTGAAGGACATATCTGCCGAGGCATCCAGTGAAATCTGGGCAGTGGAGGTATCAATATATGCATTCAGGAGGCTGGGAAAGCTGGGCTCATTGCTACACCACCCATAGGAACGTCACCCAGCTTTTCTGGAGTATTGAATGACAAGATGGGAATGCTGGGTGACAATCTGTACGGGAGGTGTAATACTGACACTATTGGCAGTCACCCAGCGTTTCCAGAATACTAGATTTGTCATTCAGTACTCCAGAAAAGCTGGGTGACATCCCTATGGGTGGTGTAGCAATGACCCTATTGGCTGTCACCCAACTTTCCCATGCTCCTTAATCTGCTAAACAGCTGTAATAATGTCCCTAGAGGCTCTGTCACCCAGCTTTCCCAGACTCCTGAAAGACAAATCTGCTAAATTATGAAGTGATACATCCATTACTCTATTTTTCTGTTTACCTGGCCAGATATCTCATTCGGGACATTGGAAAAGCTGGGTGACGAACACTGATTGTCACCCAGCTTTCCTAGAGTACTGCAGCTTATTTAGAAGATCTAGGAGTCTGGGAAAGCTGGGTGACCATCCCCATGGAGCTGTCATACAGAAGGTATTGGCCGTCATGCTGCTAAATTTGGTCCATTTTGCCATTCAGGACACTAGAAAAGCTGAGTGGCCTTCCTATGGGAGCTGTAATAACGCCCCTAGTGGCCCAGCCACCCAGCTTTCCCCAAATCCTAAAGGCCAAATATGCTACATTATACAGTAGAGAAAACTGCCAAATTTGACTGGATATCTCATTCAGGAAAAGCTGGGTGACAACCCCTCATACTGGCCATACAAATTGTCACCCAGCTTTCCCAGACACAGATATGAGGAAGAAACAGCGTGACATAAGAGGCTGAAGACCTTCCATACACTGGAGAGATTTTTAAAAATTTTTAAAGGGAGTATTGCCCTTTAAATGCTCCCGCGCCTTCCATCAATATCCCCAAATGTCTGCGCGAAAAAATAAGTATGATCCGGAGAGCACAGGCGAGCAGGAAAACTGCAGAATAATCTCACCGCAAACAAGAATCTCCCTTTAAATTTACAGAGGTAGCAGAGCTGAGTTTGTCATATGTTATGGAATTAGTTTTGTTCACATGTAGGGCTAAGTTTTTCACATGTAGCAGTGCTCGGTGTGTCAGGTGTAGTAGAGATGTAACAAACCACAAGCCTTTAAATGTGACAGCGTTGGAGGTTTGTTTTCAGAGTAGCAGAGCTAAATGTGTCACCTGTAGTACACGGAGTTGTTCCAATGTAGGAGAATGATAAGCAGTAGAGCTGTGTTTTGTTAGATGTAGGAGAGATGAAATGTAGCAGTGATAAGTTTGTCAAATGTAGTGGCATTCGGATCTTTACATGTTGTGCAGAGATGTAGTAGAGTGGACTTTGTCAAATGAGCTTGTCAAATGTAATGTAGAAGAGCTGAGATGTAGTGGAGATGTAGCAGACCTGAGTTAGTCAAATGTAGTGGAATTCAGTTCTTTACACATAGTGCTGAGTTCTACACATGTAGCAGTGCTTGGTTTGTCAGGTGTAGCAGGGATGCAACAAGGCACATGCCCTCAAATGGGACAATGCTGGAGTTTTATTTCAGAGTAGCGGAGCAAAATTTGTCACCTATAGTAAAATGAGTTCTTCCAATGTAGGAGATTGATATGCAGTAGAGCTGGGTTTGTCAGATGTAAGAAAGCTGAGATGTATGATGGTTGTGTTTGTTAAATGAGTTTGACAGCTGAATGCATCAAATGAAGTGTAGGTGAGCTGAGATATAGCAGTGCTGACTTTGTCAAATGTAGCAGAATTCAGTTTTTCAGGTGTAGCAGTGCTCAGTGTGTCAGGTGTAGCAGAGATGTAACAAAGCATAGGCCCACAAATATGACAAGCCTTTTTTTTCAGATTTTTAGGGGGCGAAATTTGTCACATGTAGAAAACCGAGTTCTTTCAATGTAGGATAATCATATGTAGTAGAGTTGGGTTTGTTATATGTGGGAGAGCTGAGCTTCCAAAATGTAAAAGTTTTACAGTTATAGCAGGGGTGAAATATTCATCAATAAAGAGTTAACCAGTTTAGCTCTGCTAAATCTTATACAACTACGACATATGTCAAGTCACTATTCCATATAGATGTCTTGCGCAAAAAAAATCCAGCCACAACAAGTTAACTTGTCCAGCTCTGCTACATCTGTATAGAATAATGGAGAAATGCAGCATAAGTGTCTCAACGTTCCATATATAAAGTCCCTGATAGCTACAGACGTCTTCACAAGGCAAACGTCGCAGCCTCTTAGAACTAACCAGCTCGGCTCTGCTACATCAGCCATGATATAATAGGTTTAGTGTGTGCTGGGTTTGTTAGGTCACCGGATAGGCCGCCCCCTGGCAGATTGTATCACATCGGCACATTTGGGAAGCCTGGCAGGATATAGGGAACGCGGCGGCGGTTTCTAATTAGCGCAGAAGTTGTAACCGGTATGGTGCTATTTCCCAGTGCCGCCTTTGTGCCCAGTTACCCCTCACGCCTGACTGGTCATATTTCCAAACAAGAAGTGATATGTCCAATGTCAAAGCCTCCCAACCGTCACCGCACAATTACTGAGAAGCCGAAAACAGATGGGAAGCCATGAAATCTGACTGGGATGTAGCAGTGCTGCTCCAGCGCTCCCACTGCCCATATGGTATCATTTATACTCATCCCTGGTGCTAACAAAACAGGATGCGGATCCCCTCTGCCCATCCATTTAAACCCTCAGTAAGACCCTGCCCGGGGGCTGCGGGAGGCCACTGCCCTATGTGAGCCATGATTTAAAGAGACAGGAAGATGAGACGATAGGAAAAGGGGAAGCAGCCATGACACAGAGGACTCTGACGGACCCCAAATAGACTGAAACGGCCATAACTGTGTACCACCTCGGAGTGGTGTTACTACTCCTGCACCCTGCTACTGTCTTTATTGGTCTAACCTCATGTAATCTTGCGCATTTATTCCCGGTCCTCCACACTGTGCATTTCTAATGTTATGTAACTGTTTATGTAATGCGCCTGGTTCACCAGCAGGTGGCAGCAAACATGGCAGAGATGTACTTAGATAGAATGGAACCTTTTATTCCATTCTAACCCCCCTTCCCCTCTGGAGAGAGGTGGGTGAGTCCTACTTCCTGCAGGAAGAGTGGGGCAGAAGTTCTAGCCAGTCTAGCTTACCCCCTGCTAGGGGAAGGGTGTGCAGGAGCATGTCTCTGCTGGACGTGCCCACGCCAACCAGAGCACGTTAAGCTCTGGAGGCCAAAGCTTAAAGTCTCAGGAGCCAGGAGGAAAGTTCCCTGGCATAACCTAGAGTCAGACTACAAAGTGAAGTGCAGAATACAGAAGAAGCTGAGTTATACAGCCAGCCTGTCAGTACAGTAGAGTCAGAGAGAAACAGATATAGCAGAGTGAAGTTTGCCTGCCAGTTTCATGCTAAAGCCTGCTGGAACTAAGGCAAAGCCTGTAAACAGTTTTGGAGAATGTTTATGCAAATTAAAGCTGCCATTGAACTTTATCTCAAGTTCTGGACTCCAGTTATTTTTTTATCCCTCAATTATTCCCCCTATTTATTGCTTCGGAGCCAAAGCCTGGGTTCCAGCCGTATCCAGGTAGGAGCACCGTGACACACATAAAGAGACATTTTAGGTCGCACTATACCACTCGGCATTCCTAAATCTGGGTCGTGTTATAGAGGGCCCTAGGGGGAGGCTGCCCGTTGCAATTTTGGCGTCACGAACAGGATTTACCTTTCTGTCCTTATACTACAAGGCCTATAGATTTACAGAAAACCCCATGAAAAATGACTTTACTACGTTTATTGCATAGGGACAGGCGCAGGAAAGTCTGCGACGGCTACCGAGGGGTTAATTCACTATCTTTGCCTGTGATGGCGTATGTTCTTCTTGTACCTCAAGAGCGGAAAAATAGGGAAACGCCCAGCCCAAGAGCGGAAAGCGACAGCCCTGCCCACCGGAAACTGCCCAATGCAAGTGTAGGAAGTGAAGACTGCACCTCCAAGAGTACGCCCCTTTTACCAGTGTGTCCTGGAGAGACAGAGGAAGACAAAATGGCGTGACCTCTGCGGCCCAACTGGGGTGAAATGGTGCGGGGCGACGAGCCCGAGGTGCAGGCTGCCCTGCAAGAAGTACGTCTTTCCCAAGTACATCGGGACCCAGAGAGAAGGTCCAAGTCGTCCGCTGTACCGGCTGGAGCGGTGGAAGCGGCCGGAGCGTCCACTCCGCCGCCCAAGAAGAGCGGTTCGTTTACACAGTTGAACCCCATGGTCCCGCCGGAAGTTACAGCTCATGCTCAGACAATGTGGGACTACAAAAAAAGCATGAATGACTGGGTGATCCACGTCCTGGACCACCCACGGCCGGGGGATCTGAAGCTGGAGAGGCTCCGAGGGACCGTCATGTGGTTCTCCGTGGAATGCAGCTCCGGTTTCCTGATGGACGACGAGAGTGGCAAATAACTATTTGTGGGACGCAGGTCTGTGAAACGCTCCTACCTGCCCCAGGCCCATCATAGTTTATACGCGGGGGACCACGTGGAGTACACCCTCATGGGCTCCCTCAAGGGACAATTTGCCACCGGGGTGACCCTCCTGTCCAAACCCCTTGTCCCGTTGCCAGTAGCTGAGTGCTGGCAGGAGGATCCAGCCGCCGTAGGCCGCGTGCACTGCCTCCAAGAGACTGCGGAGAGAGTCCTCTGCTTCCAGGAAAAGCCACAGCCTCAACTGGAGCTTCTGATCTTGGGTCTACCCCTGCCTCCAACTGTCCAGCTGGGATGCTTGTCAACCGCCGGCTTTTCCTACCACCCAACGGTGGTCAATTACCAGTTACCATGGAAGATAGCATTGGCCGCAGTAAGAAGGTCCCGTTCTCTATCACCACCACTGGAGATCCCTTGGCCACAGCCCCTACAGCCGTAGATCCCGAGCCCCCCTGCCCCGGCAGGAGGTTCCGGCACTGCAAAGGAAAATGTGGCTGCCGCCATAGCCAGCATGACTACCCAGTCACTACCGAGGTCCTCCACTAGAGATCAGCGGAGCACCACCATGGCAGCGAGTTTGGCCTACAAAAGGCAGGAGCGCCCTCTAATGTCATTCACAGCTCCAGCAGCGAGGAGGATTTTCGATACCTCCTCTAAGGAGCTCCTCTATTGCATCCTAAAGGGAAAAATCATGGACTAATGGGAGCCACATCATGGACGGTTTTTTGAAGGGTGAGGACTTGTTGGCCATTTTGTTTGTTTCTGTTGTCCTGTTCGGTCCCCACTCAGATGGACATGGTTTGTTAGGATTCCCCCCATCTGTAGAAAATACCTCCGAGTTGCGCATGTCAGCGCCCAATTCCCTTTTCCCCCCTTCTCAGGTTAAGTGAGAACCTCCTTTTGCTCAAAAGGTTCTCATCACCATCTCTGCTATTTTACATTATTCCCATGTGGATTACAAATGACTTTGGCACTATTTGTTCCAGTTTGGTGCACTTGATCCGCCAGCATTAAAAGAAAAGACTCCAATGTGAATTTGATTGCACTGTGGTATTGCATTATATATTTGCACTATTTTTGCACTAATGTTTTACCATTTCAGCAATGTTCAAGTATTTAGCCCATTGTATGTACTCCTTTACAGGTGCAACACTGTGATCCTATGCACTACAAATGGACTTTGGACTTTATGTAGTTAGCCAGATAGCTAGCACCTTACTTTTTATATCATATGGACTGCCTCTGAGGACGTTAATATACATCACAAGCAGGTCTAACACCATCAAGGGTAACCCCGCTGCTAAAAAATGTGTATTTAGAGGGATCAGCCCTTGTGGTTGTTCTGGGAGAGAACCAGCTCCTCCTCCCACTTTGATGTGTCCTAATGCTTAGTGGGCAGCCTTATGGATATGTATGTTTAGCTACCTGTTCGGTCATCAAGGTGACCGTGCAAAAAGCTTTATATAGACCTTGGTGCTAGGAAGGGAATACAGGATAATGCCACCCTTCTATTTGCGGGTGTCTCATAGTATCGTGGAGGGATTACAGTACATGACACCCCCAAGCTCCATTTATGACTCTGGCCCAGTCCTGTGTGGAGTATTTGAGCACTTAGTGCAGTATCTTTTTTGGTTCACTGGTTATACCGAGAGGGCAAACTGTTAATAGACACCCCACTCATACGGGCAGGAACCTATTGGTAGCCGTCTCTATTTCAGTCTATGTATGTTCTCATGCAGCATTCTAACCTTCCTTGGGTCCCCCATAGAGCACATCCGAAGCACAAGCCGAGGACGGCTTGGTTTTAAGTAAGGGGGAATGTAACACCCCAGAGTGGTGTTACCACTCCTGCACCCTGCTACTGTCTTTATTGGTCTAACCTCTTGTCATCTTGTGCATTTAATCCATGTCCTCCACACTGTGCATTACTAATATTATGTAACTGTTTATGTAATATGCCTGGCTCACCAGCAGGTGGCAGCAAACATGGCAGAGATGTGCTTAGATAGAATGGAACCTTTTATTGACTTCTTCCTGGCCAGTATAGTGCAGAGCCGCGAACGCACACGCCGGCTCTGTACTATACAGGCCAGGAATAAGTCACCATGGCGCATGCGCGGAGGCGTGCGCGTTCAGGACATTGCGCGGCCTGGGAGAAGACGTCAATCAAGCACCGCCGAATCCAGGAAGTGAACGTCGCGCTGGACGAAGGTAAGTATGAAAACTGAAGATGGGAATACCCCTTTAAGCTCTGCTGGCCATGGAGGCCAAAGCTTGAAGCCTCAGGAGCCAGGAGGAAAGTTCCCTAGCATCACCTAGAGTCAGACTACAAAGTGAAGTGCAGCATACAGAAGAAGCTGAGTCAGAGAGAAACAGATGAAGCAGGGTGAAGTTTGCCTGCCAGTTTCATGCTAAAGCCTGCTGGAACCAAGACAAAGCCTGTAAGCCATTTGGAGAACGTTTATACAAAGTAAAGCTGCCATTGAACTTCATCTCAAGGTCTGGACTCCAGTTATTCTTTTATCACTCAATTATTCCCCCTATTTATTGCTTCGGAGCCAAAGCCTGGGGTCCAGCCGTATCCTGGTAGGAGCACCGTGACACACATAAAGAGACATTTTAGGCCTTTAGGCTGCACTATACCACTCGGCATTCCTACCCCTGGGTCACGTTATAGAGGGCCCTAGGGGAGGTCGCCCATTGCAACTGCTCTAACGCTGCCAGTAGATATGAGGATAGATAGATAGATAGATAGATAGATAGATAGATAGATAAACCCCAGCTGTGGTGAAACTACAACTTGGAACATGCACACTTCCTTGGCTGTTAATGGAACTCCCACAAAAGTGAATGGAGCATGCTGGGAGTTGTAGTTTCACAACAGCTGGAGTACTGGAGGTTGCTGACCCCTGAGATAGATAATAGATGTAAGAATTTATGTCAACCACATTATCTCTGGCAGGATTGCTCTTTGGTGATGTCTCCCAGTAATGGTAGCAGAGTTATTGACAGGGCGCGGGGGGGGGGGGCTGACAGCTATTCACTGGTCACTATGATGAGGCGTTATTGGCAGGTGCAGGGTTGACTGACAGGAGATCACTGACAACTGTAATTAATCACAACACAAGACACGTCCCCCCCCCCCCCCCCAACCCCCCACCCCCCCACCCCCCCATCCTCGTGGCCCGGAGGGACGAGTCCACCGCTCTATTCTAGTTTGTGTTCCAATTCCTCTGCTTGCTGTGAGTGAGAATTCACAGGCCTGGCCTAGTTCTTCTGACACATCCCATGGCTTTGTTACAATGTATCAGTTCAGGTAATGCTCTGTTTGCTGAAGGCAGCAACAGTCCAAGAATCCAACCTGATACACTGATACATTGTAACAACCTCTCAGCTGTGGGGCAACGCAAGATCCAGACAGATTTCTAGATGGCTTACTGAATAATTGGGCGGATCTGCCTTACAGGAATCTGGGAAAGATGGGTAAGGACCCCAGTGGAAGCTATTGGGGCTCGAACACACATCAACTTGCTGCGTTTTACATTTTTTTATGGCTTTTTTGTGGTCTTGAAGTGTGAATACTGCCTTATAGAGACTTTATATTTTCACTCAGCTTTCCCATAGTACTGAAAGGCAAATCTTTCCTGGCCTACACCGAGTGATGTACAGCAAGGCAGACTTGCCATTCCAGAATGTGGGAAAGATGGATAACATGGTAACATTGTGGTTTTCACCCAGCTTTTCTATAGTCCAGAATGGCACGTCTGCCCTGACATCTCTGATATAAGAACAGCAGATGTATTATGGCACAATAAGGCAGAATTGCCATTCAGGAACCTGGGAAAGATGGGAAATAACAAATATGGTCTTCATCCAGCTTTCCTTAATAGTAAATGTGCTCTGATGCACATGATATAAGAGCAAGGGATGTATCACTTCACATCTGCCATTCAGGGATCTGGGAAAGATGGGTCATAACCCCTGAGAGAGACGTAACAGCGACAGTATGGTTTCCACCCAGCTTTCCTATAGTCCTGAACGACAAATCCGCCCCGTCCCACAGCTCTACAAGGGCAAGTGATGTATTCCTACATAACAAGACATATTGCCATTCAGGATTCTGGGAAAGATGGGTGACCAGCCCTGAGGAGCGATGTAATAAAGACAGTATGGTTTTCACCCAGCTTTTCTATAGCCCCGAAGAGCAAATCTGCTGTGACGAGCATGATATAAGAGCAAGGGATGTATCACTTCACATCTGCCATTCAGGAAACTGGGAAAGATGGGTCATAACCCCAGAGAGAGACATAACAGCGACAGTCTGGTTTTCACCCAGCTTTCCTATGGTAGTGAACGGCAAACCTACCCCGGCCTGCATGCTATGAGTACAGCGGCATGACAAGACAGCTCTGCCATTCAGGACTATAGGAAAGCTGGGTGACAGCCTTTGCAGGGGCTGTATTGCCAGTCCTATTGCTGGTCACCCAGCTTTCCCGGAGACAGATACACATAGATTAAGGCCTCATGCACACGACCGTTGTTTTGCCGCCCAGTTGAAGTGAATGGGGTCGCACCCGAGACGCAAAAAATGGAGACATCCGTTTGGCGGACAAGAATAGGCATTTCTTTAATAGGCGGGCCGTTCCAACTTAGATTACATTCCCACTACCGCGCCGTTTTTTCCGGTCGGCGAATTGAAGATCCGCAAAACACGGATACCGGCGCACAGGCCCGGCGCTATATAGAAGACGCCTATTTTGGTCAGCGATTGCGGACAAGAATCGGACATGCTCTATATTTATTTGTGGGGCCGCAGAACGGAACTACGGATGCGAACAGCACGCAGTGTACTGTCCGCATCTTTTTCGGCCCTATTGAAATGAATGGGTCCGCTACCCGTGGGATGGGAACCCAGAACTACGGTCGTCTGAATGAAGCCTAATAAAGAGGATGACATTCTTAAAGTGTGAAATATCCGGTTTGCGGTGAATTGCGCATTCCGCACGTCCGTATTCCCGGCGGATTATCTGACATGTAAACTCCTATTAAACTTTATGGATCGGATTTCAGCTCATGTCAAACAACCCTAAACATAATGTCACCGGGGGTCCGGGGGGATTCTCTGAGCTGCCACTAACTCTGAAGCCCTGAGACAGGCCTGGGAGCAGATATCGAGCGAGGCGGGGGCCACAATGGAGACTAATACCATTCCTAGACAGTTTGACAGTAAGAACATCAGAGTCCCAGACCCCCCCCCCCCCCCCCGTTTCCCACTTTCAGTAGTACTTGATGACATAGGGAACACTACACGGAGCGGCTTATCTGAGGATTAAAGGGGGGATCACAGACACCCGATAATGGAGACCAGACAGAGAATGAGGAGACATGACCCCTCCTCTCCTTTCACAGGTTCCATTTTCAGTAAGGTGACACTGATCGTCTGCTACAATGTGTCGGCGTCCATAAAAATCTTTTAAAATTCCTCCAACGTTTCACTTATACAGCTCCTCTGCCGACCTATGATGGACGCTCTTATGTAGGAGCTGTATACACAAGACGGTAGAAGAGGAAATTGTATGGGAGCTGTATACACAAAACGGTAGGAGGTGAAATTGTATAGGAGCTGTATACACAAAACGGAAGAAGAGGAAATTGTATAGGAGCTGTATACACAAAACGGTAGAAGGTGAAATTGTATAGGAGCTGTATACACAAAACGGTAGAAGGTGAAATTGTATGGGAGCTGTATACACAAAACGGTAGAAGGTGAAATTGTATGGGAGCTGTATACACAAAACGGTAGAAAAGGAAATTGTATAGGAGCTGTATACACAAAACGGAAGAAGAGGAAATTGTATAGGAGCTGTATACACAAAACGGTAGAAGAGGAAATTGTATGGGAGCTGTATACACAAAACGGTAGGAAAGGAAATTGTATGGGAGCTGTATACACAAAACGGTAGAAGATGAAATTGTATAGGAGCTGTATACACAAAACGGTAGGAGGTGAAATTGTATGGGAGCTGTATACACAAAACGGTAGGAGGTGAAATTGTATAGGAGCTGTATACACAAAACGGAAGAAGAGGAAATTGTATAGGAGCTGTATACACAAAACGGTAGAAGGTGAAATTGTATAGGAGCTGTATACACAAAACGGTAGAAGGTGAAATTGTATGGGAGCTGTATACACAAAACGGTAGAAAAGGAAATTGTATAGGAGCTGTATACACAAAACGGAAGAAGAGGAAATTGTATAGGAGCTGTATACACAAAACGGTAGAAGAGGAAATTGTATGGGAGCTGTATACACAAAACGGTAGGAAAGGAAATTGTATGGGAGCTGTATACACAAAACGGTAGAAGATGAAATTGTATAGGAGCTGTATACACAAAACGGTAGGAGGTGAAATTGTATGGGAGCTGTATACACAAAACGGTAGGAGAGGAAATTGTATGGGAGCTGTATACACAAAACGGTAGGAGAGGAAATTGTATGGGAGCTGTATACACAAAACGGTAGGAGAGGAAATTGTATGGGAGCTGTATACACAAAACGGTAGGAGGTGAAATCACATAGGAGCTGTATACACAAAACGGTAGAAGAGGAAATTGTATAGGAGCTGTATACACAAAACGGTAGAAAAGAAAATTGTATGGGAGCTGTATACACAAAACGGTAGGAAAGGAAATTGTATAGGAGCTGTATACACAAAACGGTAGAAGGTGAAATTGTATAGGAGCTGTATACACAAAACGGTAGAAAAGAAAATTGTATGGGAGCTGTATACACAAAACGGTAGAAAAGAAAATTGTATGGGAGCTGTATACACAAAACGGTAGAAAAGAAAATTGTATGGGAGCTGTATTACACAAAACGGTAGGAGAGGAAATTGTATGGGAGCTGTATACACAAAACGGTAGAGGAAATTGTATGGGAGCTGTATACACAAAACGGTAGAGGAAATTGTATGGGAGCTGTATACACAAAACGGTAGGAGAGGAAATTGTATGGGAGCTGTATACACAAAACGGTAGAAGGTGAAATTGTATGGGAGCTGTATACACAAAACGGTAGAAAAGGAAATTGTATAGGAGCTGTATACACAAAACGGAAGAAGAGGAAATTGTATAGGAGCTGTATACACAAAACGGTAGAAGAGGAAATTGTATGGGAGCTGTATACACAAAACGGTAGGAAAGGAAATTGTATGGGAGCTGTATACACAAAACGGTAGAAGATGAAATTGTATAGGAGCTGTATACACAAAACGGTAGGAGGTGAAATTGTATGGGAGCTGTATACACAAAACGGTAGGAGGTGAAATTGTATAGGAGCTGTATACACAAAACGGAAGAAGAGGAAATTGTATAGGAGCTGTATACACAAAACGGTAGAAGGTGAAATTGTATAGGAGCTGTATACACAAAACGGTAGAAGGTGAAATTGTATGGGAGCTGTATACACAAAACGGTAGAAAAGGAAATTGTATAGGAGCTGTATACACAAAACGGAAGAAGAGGAAATTGTATAGGAGCTGTATACACAAAACGGTAGAAGAGGAAATTGTATGGGAGCTGTATACACAAAACGGTAGGAAAGGAAATTGTATGGGAGCTGTATACACAAAACGGTAGAAGATGAAATTGTATAGGAGCTGTATACACAAAACGGTAGGAGGTGAAATTGTATGGGAGCTGTATACACAAAACGGTAGGAGAGGAAATTGTATGGGAGCTGTATACACAAAACGGTAGGAGAGGAAATTGTATGGGAGCTGTATACACAAAACGGTAGGAGAGGAAATTGTATGGGAGCTGTATACACAAAACGGTAGGAGGTGAAATCACATAGGAGCTGTATACACAAAACGGTAGAAGAGGAAATTGTATAGGAGCTGTATACACAAAACGGTAGAAAAGAAAATTGTATGGGAGCTGTATACACAAAACGGTAGGAAAGGAAATTGTATAGGAGCTGTATACACAAAACGGTAGAAGGTGAAATTGTATAGGAGCTGTATACACAAAACGGTAGAAAAGAAAATTGTATGGGAGCTGTATACACAAAACGGTAGAAAAGAAAATTGTATGGGAGCTGTATACACAAAACGGTAGAAAAGAAAATTGTATGGGAGCTGTATTACACAAAACGGTAGGAGAGGAAATTGTATGGGAGCTGTATACACAAAACGGTAGAGGAAATTGTATGGGAGCTGTATACACAAAACGGTAGAGGAAATTGTATGGGAGCTGTATACACAAAACGGTAGGAGAGGAAATTGTATGGGAGCTGTATACACAAAACGGTAGGAGATGAAATTGTATGGGAGCTGTATTACACAAAACGGTAGGAGGTGAAATCGCATAGGAGCTGTATACACAAAACGGTAGAAGATGAAATTGTATAGGCGCTGTATACACAAAACGGTAGAAGAGGAAGTTGTATAGGAGCTGTATACACAAAACGGTAGGAGGTGAAATTGTATGGGAGCTGTATACACAAAACGTCAGGAGGTGACATCGGGATCGCATCCCTGGAGCTGCTCAGCGTTGACCTCTTGTCAGGTTCTCTTGAACTCAAGTGGCTCCTTCTGTCCGTTCCACTAATCCACTTATGAGACACAAGTGCAATTCTTCACCCAGTCAAAAGGGGGGGGGGCCGAAGTTATAGTCACAGTCGGGCCCTAGAGAGAAAGGGGGCCCAAACTACTCCTCTCCCGCAGGCAGGAATGGCATCAATATGGGAAGAGTCACTGCACAAGTAGTTGGATTGACCACTCAGCAGACTGGGAAAGTAGGGGATGACCCCTGTGAGGGCAGACATGGCGGCTGGATGGTTATCACCCAGCTTTCCTAGGATCGGCCATGAATAATAGCCACTTGAGACAGAAGAGGACGACTCAAGGACTCACATCGTCCTTTGTGCTGGTTTGTGCTGTTGCCCTTTAAGGACCCTGTGACTGTCAGCTACAAGGGTCATGACCTCCATGTTAGGACTCTATCCAAAATAACAACTGCCCAGAGCAGAGGTCAGAGGTCATCCCACTCCATACAGTCCTAAGGACTAAACATTCATACAAATAAACCTTCCTGTTGACTGACCCTATTAACCAGCAGACAAGGTGTTAATCGTCAGCAATGCTCCTCAGGGACTGCCCCTCTTTTATGGTATTTATGGTAAAGGAGCCAAACTCAAGACTTTCCAATTACTGTGTAAACATTGTTTATGTCTCTAGTTACAAACAAATCTGCATCACAAGTAACATAAAGATGATGCTTCCATTATTAGGGCCTGGTCCATGAGACCCAAATTCATCTGTACTGTTTTTATATTCTTGTACATAGGAGGCAGTATTATAGTAGTTATATTCCTGTACATGGGAGCAGTATTATAGTAGTTATATTCTTGTATATAGGAGGCAGTATTATAGTAGTTATATTCTTGTACATAGGAGCAGTATTATAGTAGTTATATTCTTGTACATAGGAGCAGTATTATAGTAGTTATATTCTTGTACATAGGAGGCAGTATTATAGTAGTTATATTCTTGTACATAGGAGCAGTATTATAGTAGTTATATTCTTGTACATAGGAGCAGTATTATAGTAGTTATATTCTTGTACATAGGAGCAGTATTATAGTAGTTATATTCTTGTACACAGGAGGGAGTATTATAGTAGTTATATTCTTGTACATAGGAGCAGTATTATAGTAGTTATATTCTTGTACATAGGAGCAGTATTATAGTAGTTATATTCTTGTACATAGGAGCAGTATTATAGTAGGTATATTCTTGTACATAGGAGCAGTATTATAGTAGTTATATTCTTGTACATAGGAGGCAGTATTATAGTAGTTATATTCCTGTACATAGGAGCAGTATTATAGTAGTTATATTCTTGTACATAGGAGCAGTATTATAGTAGTTATATTCTTGTACATAGGAGCAGTATTATAGTAGTTATATTCTTGTACATAGGAGCAGTATTATAGTAGTTATATTCTTGTACATAGGAGGCAGTATTATAGTAGTTATATTCTTGTACATAGGAGGCAGTATTATAGTAGTTATATTCTTATACATAGGAGCAGTATTATAGTAGTTATATTCTTGTACATAGGAGGCAGTATTATAGTAGTTATATTCTTGTACATAGGAGCAGTATTATAGTAGTTATATTCTTGTACCTAGGAGCAGTATTATAGTAGTTATATTCTTGTACATAGGAGGCAGTATTATAGTAGTTATATTCTTGTACATAGGAGAAGTATTATAGTAGTTATATTCTTGTACATAGGAACAGTATTATGGTAGTTATATTCCTGTACATAGGAGCAGTATTATAGTAGTTATATTCTTGTACATAGGAGCAGTATTATAGCAGTTATATTCTTGTACATAGGAGCAGTATTATAGTAGTTATATTCTTGTACATAGGAGCAGTATTATAGTAGTTATATTCTTGTACATAGGAGCAGTATTATAGTAGTTATATTCTTGTACATAGGAGCAGTATTATAGTAGTTATATTCTTGTACATAGGAGGCAGTATTATAGTAGTTATATTCCTGTACATAGGAGCAGTATTATAGCAGTTATATTCTTGTACATAGGAGCAGTATTATAGTAGTTATATTCTTGTAGATAGGAGCAGTATTATAGTAGTTATATTCTTGTACATAGGAGCAGTATTATAGTAGTTATATTCTTGTACATAGGAGGCAGTATTATAGTAGTTATATTCTTGTAGATAGAAGCAGTATTATAGTAGTTATATTCCTGTACATAGGAGCAGTATTATAGTAGTTATATTCTTGTACATATGAGCAGTATTATAGTAGTTATATTCTTGTACATAGGAGGCAGTATTATAGTAGTTATATTCTTGTACATATGAGCAGTATTATAGTAGTTATATTCTTGTACATAGGAGGCAGTATTATAGTAGTTATATTCTTGTACATAGGGGCAGTATTATAGTAGTTATATTCTTGTAGATAGGAGCAG